>NC_058131.1:344201223-344215122 GCF_016433145.1 Gracilinanus agilis | reverse complement strand
TCTCTCTCTCTCTCTCTCTCTCTCTCTCTCTCTCTCTCTCTCTCTCTCTCCACCTTTCTCTCTCTCTTGTTCTCCTTGTCTTTCTCTGCCCTGTCTCTCTATCTCTTTGTCTCTCATCCTCTCTGTCTCTCTCCCTCATTCCCTCTCTCTGTGTCTGTCTGTCTGTCTCCCTCTCCTTCCTTTCTTCCCCCTCCTCTCTACCTTTGTCTTTGCCTCTGTCTCTGTCTCACTATCTCTGCCTTTCTTTGTCTATCTCTGTCTGTCCCTTTATCTCTGTGTCTCTCTGTCACTTTTTCTCTCTTTCTCACCTTATAACAACTTTGAGGCAGAAAGGGCAGTGAGTACTATCCCTGTTTCACAAATAGGTAAATTGAGACCCAGACTATTGATTTGTTCATGGTCACATGACTCCTAAATCGCTAACCTGGAACTAGAACCCAGGTCTTTTGACTCCTAGTCTCCAAGCTCTTTCACCATTCAATCCTGCCCCCTGGTCACCTAACAGGGCCTAGGAATAAAGGAACAAAGAGCTAATAAGCTTTGATGGGGATAAGGGATGTCAGAGAAAGTCTGGAAATCATAGATGGCGCACTAACCAGGGAAGGCAGGCCTGCGGGTGTATAACAGCAGAGGTTCTGGGTTGCCAGGGAGCCAGCTGGAGGCCCAGGAATGTAGGATACAGTGTGACCTGCTCATGTCTCCTCTCATTATCCATTTGTAGGAAAGGAATCATTGCTGGTAGACATGGAAATGAAGAAGTTTTAGGCCCTACGTCTTTCATGCAGAGCCCAGAATTAATGCAGGGGGCCCTGAATGTGGCTGACCCTGAATCTAATGTGCTGTTCCTGTTTTTATTTTGATTGTTGATGTTGTTTTAAGCATGGGAAACAGTTAATTTTTCCATTTTTTCCCCAAAACACCTTAGAGTTCCTTAAAAAATAAAATGTGCCACCTCTCACCCTTCTGCCTGCTGCACATGCACCTCCTCTCCTGAGGAGCAGTGCCATTTAGAAATCTTAGAAGAAAGATCCAGTTTGCTCTGTAATCATGTTTCAATCAGCTTTATAGAATTGTGAAATTGATTGTCCCGCTGATGTAACATGCACTTTGGAGCAAGATACAGGCACGTTAATTCTCTGTTGAGCTTCACATGCAGAATAGAGAGATTTCAGCTTTCGAGTCCACCCCAAGAGGAAGGGAGTTCAAATCACCTTGAAATTACAATTTGGGAGCGGAACAGCATCAGGCGGTTCCATTTAGTTTTCCTAATCATCCTGCCAAAGCACTGGTGATTGAGAAAGGAGATGCTCAGCATGACAGGGTCTTGTTAGGGAATGTGGATAAATGACGAAATGGCAGCACTGATCAGTGACCATGACAACTCTAAAGGGGAGGGAGATAAAAGAGACATTTGAGCTCCCCCAGATGAAGAAATGATAACCTTATAAATGCATAGTGATGCTGAATTTGAGTCAAAGCACCTGAATTCAAATCTTGCCTCTGCTACTTACTACCAGTATTACTTTGGCCAAGTCACTTAAACATTCCTGATCCTCAGTTCCTTCATCTGTAAAATGAGATAGTTATACAAGATGTCTAATGTAGTCCTTTTCCCATCTTTTAAGTTAGGAAGAAAGGAAGGGAGGGAGGAAAGAAAGGAAGGATGGAGGGAGGAAAGAAATAAGCATTTATTAAAAACCTGTTCTGTGCCAAGTGGCAGCTAGGTGGTACAGTGGAAAAAATGCTGGGCCTGGAATCAGAAAGACTCTTCTTCTTTCCTTTTCCTTTCTTCCTTCCTTCCTTCCTTCCTTCCTTCCTTCCTTCCTTCCTTCCTTCCTTCCTTCCTTCCTTCCTTCCTGAAAATCCTTGTAGTAACATGGTCTCTGTTCCCATGCCATGGGATAGTGTCTCTGGTTCTAACTTTAATAAGACAATATATTTCCTGCTCAACTGGGGTTTATATCTCTTTTTTTTACCTTATGAGTTACAGAATATTTGAGAATGCATGTCATGTTGCTTGCCTTGGGCAAGAAAATTACTAGTTTCATCCAGTTTAGGTCTAAGACTTCTGACTCCAAAAAGCCAGTGCTCACTCTCCTGAGCTTCAGCCATCTCTCTAATATACAGCACTTGGATAGAAACAAAGAAAACAGGATAATTCAAGAATTACATTCCTTTGTCCTGACTTCTCAGTTCTTCCTGTGCCTTCTACTACTGTTCCTGAGAGTCCTATAGCTACCAGAATGTTTGTCCTAAAGAGGAAGGAAGACAAAGAAAGGAGGGGAATCTGTGGCATGGTTTGGGGGACTGGCATTTCAGGAAGACATCTCTTTTTTGTCATTCTGAAATTTAAGCAGGGATAGCAATGTCACCTGACCCTCTCCTAAAATATGCATGACCTCTCTTTGGACTATGTTTAAGCAGGCAGAGAAAATAGGAAATGCTGAAGTAATGATTTATAACAGAGTCAGTGAATCTTTTTTATTTTGTTTTGTTTTCTGCAGAAGACTACTGATTTATAGAAGAAAATATACAACATTTCATGAATATGCTTTTAAAATGTAGAGCAGAATATGTTGCATATGGTTCAATATGCTCAAATAGATTTAATATCTCATAAATTTAGGTATCCCCCCCCCCTCCACTGCCAGTGGTACAGATTGCAACCCAACCATGCCTGCCCACCTTGTATAACTCCTGTCCATATCCTTCCATAAATTTACCATAGATTTCATTCAGTATACTGAGAGTCTTTTTCACTTTCCCCTGACATTACAAGGTATACTTGGCCTATGTACCTTGTTCGCACTTGACCTTCACCACCTGACCAATATATCTTCTTTCCAATAATACATTTCTCTGATAATGTCCTTTACTTAACCCAAAACATTCTATTCAATGAATATAACAAATAATAAAATAAAATTTCATGGTCACATCCAAACATTTGTTCATAAATAAACAGATATTATGGTCAGGAAACCCCAGGGTAAGTTATTTGACTTCAGCAGTGAAAATGAGGAGAACCATGGGGATAATAAATACTCTGGCCAAAAATTAACCAGATCTCAGATGAAATAAAACAAATAAAGAAAAGAAAAGAAACAGTTTAAAGAAAATCCAAGAAGGTAAGCAAAACTAAGTGAAAGTCAAAGCAAGGAATTCACAGGGTTACCACATCTAAGGGACTTTTACTATTTACCTTATCGTATGGCTTCTAAAGTGTTTTGTTTAAATAACTCTGGCATTTGGGTAGTACAAGGAAGGATCTTTTATGTAATTGAGATCATTATCCTCATTTTATAGATGAAGAAACCAGATTCAGAGACACCAAGTACCTAGAATCACACAACTAATAAGAAAAAATAGTTTGAACTCACATCTAGACCTTCTAGAGTCCAAAAGTTCTTTCCATTATGCCAAATTGCTTCACTAAAAGCCTTGTAGTGAACACTTTCTGTCAGATTAGATGGATGGATAGATGGACAAATAGATGTATGGCAAAAAAAAGCATTTGTTAAGTATTTGGGTCTCGGGCATTGTGCTAGGTATCGAGGAAATAATTGCTTAAAACATTCACAAGATCATAGATGAGTGATTGTGCCCTCTGTGAGATTCATGAAGCTATTGTTGTCTCATTTAAATCAAGCATAGCTCTTCTGTGTCTTTTAGAGTTTTGAACAGATGCCCTAATATATTGTTATTTCTCTTTTTATACATATGGAATGTCTTCCTAACTAGATTAGAAGTTCCTTGAGAGTAAGAATTCCTGCACCTTGATTACCCTAGATGCCAAACAGAAGCTCGTCCACATAGTAGGTGCCCAAATATGGGTGATAACTGATCATAGCATCTCCGAGTTCATGGAGCCTATGAATCTGACCTCCTTCCACATGTAAGAATCCTTCAGACAGTATTCCTGGGTTGATCTTTAGGACTCTGCTTTAGCACCCATGAGGACAGGGAGCCCACAACCCATCCTTCATTCATGCTCCTATGTACTTGTGTGTAATACAGGCCATGGAAATCCCTGACTTGGAGATCCTGTTGAAAACCTCACCGGATTTGATATCCACAGCACTTTAATTTTAAGGGAGTTAGATGGCAATTCTCCTCGAGGTTATTAAATATCTTTCTCAGAATGTTACCCCAAACCTCAGTGGGAACCCTGCCAGCAGGTGATTTGATTGCTAGCAGTCTAAATAGCTGAGACAATGAAGCCCAAACCCAGGTATTTGGGGCATGCAAGGAAAATAGATTTCCTGAGAGAATTCCTGTCAGCGATAGGCACAGCCCATTTACAAATGGAAATCTAACTCCGTTTTTATAAACCCTAAACTAGATATTTAAAAACAGAATTAAAAAATGAACTGATAAATAAATGAGATGGTGAGAAATATTCATTGGAGCATTTCAATTCAAGAGTCCAATATACAAAAGCAATAATGATAAAATACTACCCAATAACTCCATTGTACATTGCTGCCTTGGAGTCTAGTCAAGTTGCCCGAAGAATTAAGCTTAAGTCTGTCACATCTCACAGCCCTGTCAGTGACTTTCCTTGTTTCTTCTTCTAACAGCATTTGACAGAAGGCCTGCTGTCCTTTGGACCTGAACACTTAGACTTTTCCTTAACCCAATTAAGGATCCTCTATCTTAATTAGGCCAAATGTATCTGCTTTCCATCTTCATCAGTCTCACATCTACAGATGTCTATTCCCTGACTTAACATTGCTGTCATCTTCTTCACACTCCCTTTGAGCCTAACACCTATTAGCAGCTTCTCCCAGCTCATCCTCTTCTGGTTGTAAAAAGGAGCCCAGTCCTTCTGCCCCTCTATTGCTTTCATTATATATTAGTATATTTTATACATCCCTATTCAGGTCCTCACCTTTTCTCACTTGTAGTATTCAGATAGGAAATGGAACACTTTATAATTATAGATATCAGGCATGGTCCCCAAGAAGAGAAGAGACTATGTAGCTTTCTCTCTTTTTAGCAGTGGTAGAAATCTGGGGATGTAGAATACTTCACTTGGTTTCAGTCAATGCATTAGTTTTAGTAACTGTTTTCTTTTTCTTATTTTTTAATTTTTTCTTTGTTATAAAAGATAGCTCTCTGGGGGAGGTAAAAGGAATTAATTGGAAATAAATTATAAAAATAAACTAGGTTGGAAACAGCTTAAAAAAACAATTTTAAGGTCATCCCAATAGGTCTTTCTGTCTCTAATTGATCTCTTATCTATTGTACTGTGATCATAATATTACTCTGATAAAAAAAATAAATGGGAAAGGACCTGTTTGTACAAAAGTATTTATAGCAGCTCTTTTTGTGGTGGCAAAGAATTGGACATTGAAGGGATGTTCATCAATTGGGGAATGGCTGAATAAATTGTACTATATATTGGTAAGGGAATACTATTGTGCTATAACAAATGATAAGCAAGATGATTTCAGAAAAAGCTGGAAAGATCTGCATGAATTGATGCAGAGCAAAATAAGCAGAACCAGGAGAATGCTGTATACAGTAACAGCAATAATGTGGAATGATCAACTGTTAAAGACCTAGCTACTCTCAGCAATACAAAGATCCAGGACAATTCTGAGGGACTTATGATCAAGAATGTTCTCCACCTCCAAAGAAAGAACTGTTAAGAGTTGGAATGCAGATGAAAGCATACAATTTTTCAATTCTTTATTTGGGTTTATGTTTAGAGATTTTGGTTTTATAAGATTATTCACTTACAAAAATGAACAGCCAGGATAAAAAATAATTTAATTTAATTAAAAAAAATTTTAAATAGCATTACGCTGCACCAAAGCCTTCAGAAGTTCCCTTGTTTACCTTCTGAATAAAGGATGAATTAAAGCTGGCATTCAAGGCTCCTCACAAACTAACTCCAAACTACCTATTTTGGATATATCTCATGCTCCTTCCTCACATGTATTCTACATCTTATATTATCTGTTAATTGTTCATCCTTGTTTCCTGCCCTCTTCTGTCATTATGTTTTTGCCCATTTTGTTCCCTACATCTAGAATGAACTGTTTCCCTCCACATTTTCCAGTTTGCACCTGGTGATTTCTTTTTCTTCTTTCAGGCCCAACTTAACTACCACTTTCTCCTTTGATGATGGCTTCAGAATCAAAGGACCTGGGTTCAAATCCCACCTTTGATACTGCCAGAGTGATCTTTTCCAAATCACTCAGTTTCCCTATCTGTAAAATGTCAAAATTATATTGCAAAGTTTCTGAGGCTTCTTCCAACTCCAAATATATGATCCTATGAGCTTATGGAATCAAATGAAAGTAATAGCCCTGTCCTCAAACTTCTCCTCAAAATTGCTCTCTCCTCAAATTTATACTCAGCACATGTTGCCTTGTATCATAGTTATTTGTGTATTTGTCCTGCCTTTCATTAGGATCATAATGCAATAGGATCACAGATTCAAAGCCATAGGGACTTTGGAGGCCACTGAGTCTGACCTTATTAAATGATAATAATAATTATTATTATAACAAACAATGATGAGCAATCCTAATTTAATAGATGTGATGTTAATCTTAACTTTGTAATATTAATGACTCATAGCTAGTGAGTGTCTGAGACAAGATTTGAGTCTGCTGCTCTAGCCCACCTCTCTTCTTTCTCAGACAAGGAAACTGACCCAGAGATGGCAGGCAAGCACCATGCTCAGGTTCATGCAGAGCCGGCAAGGTCAGAGGAGGCCAAGAGTCATTGGCAGAGTCCTTGGACCAGGTGACTGGCTACAATGGGCCAGAAACCAGGCAAAGGCTGTGTAATAGACTCAAGACACAGCAAACATGAGGTTCCTGGGGAGCCAACCCCTACCTGCAGCTCAGGCTCATAATGCTTTGTGAAGAGACGCATAGCTTGTAGAGTTGGAGCAGGGGACTCAGGGGAGCCAAGCCAAGCTGCTCCGGACAAATAGTCTTCGGATTGATGGGACTGGAGAAGGGGAGGGGTATCAGGCTGGGGCAGAGCAGAGGCTATTCAGCATTCAGTGGGCATTGTCTCTTCTAATGGAAGGCTGTCTCAGAAGCTCTGGGAATTTGCCCAGGACCAGACACAAAATAAGGTCTCTTATAAAAGACATGGCGCAGAGCCGAATATTTTCTCATACCATTTTAGGTGAGTAAGAGAAAGCAATGCTTGTGAAGTGGGAAGTAAATACACATTTATAGAGCGCCTACTACATGCCAGGCCCTGTGCTAAGTTTGTTACAGATATTATCTCATTTAATCCTCACAGTGACTCTGCCAAGGTAGGAGCTGTTATTTATTGTCTCCATTTTACAGTGGAGGGAACTGAGGCAAACGGGTGAATTGTTCAGGGTCACACAGCTAGTAAGTAGCTGAGGCCATATTTGAATGACGATCTTCCTGACTCCAGATCCAGTGTTTCATCAACTGAAACGATCTGTGTGAGAGAACTCTTGGTTATCTTTGTAGAAGGACAACAGGAGAGATTTGTGGCTAGAAGTGTTCATTCAGATGATATGTACAAAATCTCAAAACTGAAAGAAATTAGAGATCATAAAGGGGCAGCTGAATAGAGTCCTGTGTTTGGAGTCAGGGAGACTCCTCTTTGTGAGTTCAAGTCTAGCTTCAGACACTAGCTGTATGACCCTGAGCAAGTCACTTAAGCCTGTTTGCCTCAGTTTCCTCATCTATAAAATTAACTGGAGAAGGAAGTATGCAACCACTCTAGTATCTCTGCCAAGAAAAGCCCAAATAGAGCCATGAAGGGTCAGACAAGATGGGACAAGGACTGAATAACAGCAAGAGATCTCATAGATGCCTTGGGTTTTTAACCTGAGGTCTATGAACTTTGAAAAAAATGTATTTGATAACTGTTCAAACAAAACTGGATTCCTTTGTAATCCTATCTATTTTATGGATCTAAAAATATTATTCTGAAAAGATGTTCATAGATTTCTGCAGGGATCCATGACAAACAAAAAAGTTAGGAATCCCTAATTTGGTCTAAATTATACATAAAACATAAAACCAACTGGTAATATCCCTATCAAATGGTCATCTAGCCTCCATTTGAAGACCTCTAATGACAAGGAACTCACTATATACAACTGCAGACTATTCCATCTTTGAACTTAGATTGTTAGGGACATAGTTTTTTGTTATTGTTGTTTTGGTTTTGTTCTTTGTATGAAGCAAATAGAGCAGCAAGGAGGAAATTGTGTGATTCCATATGGAGCAACATATTTTGGCTTTGCTTCCTCAAAGGGCCAGCATAGATACTTTGGGCATCTGTGATTTCATGTGCCCTGGATACTCCATCTACAAATGCAATCCTAGATTCATGGCAGCTTAGTGGATGGTCTGTGGGAATTATTGTAGTTGAAAAATATCACCTTGTGGCTAGCCTGATGATGAGTCATAGCTAGTAGACAACAGACATTGAAGTCCGTTGCCAAGTTCATACCTTTAGCATCTCAGTTTTCCTAGAAATTGGCAGGGCTTAGATTTTCTGGCAGAGCCTTCCAGAACCCAGGGTCACTTCATTGTCATACTGAAGCAGCAGAGGATGATTATTGACCTAGTCCAAGAAAAGTAAATGAATGAAGATAAACACATGACTTGGGAGAGAGATCTTAGCCCACAACTATGAAGATGGCCAGATCAGTCAGTTTGACTAAATTTTTCAGACAGCTCAATCTCTCACAGGTGACTTATGTTTTTTTTTCATTGGTGGGCAGAAGATTATGTTGACTAGAGATTGAGCACATTTGCAGACAGATGTAGAAGCCATTGTTGAATGGCCTGGCTCCCTCTTAGCCCTCATGAAGTTGTGATATTAGCAAATTTTGTCATTGGTTACCTTTTGAGACCCCCTTCCTCCTTTGCAATTTCTGTTTCTCAGAGTAAAATCTACATGAGGACAAGGATTCTATTTCATTTGGACTCAGTTTTCTCCTCCTTTAAATGACCTGTCTCCCAGGATTGTTGGAGGATAAAATGAGATCATATTTATAAAGCACTTCACAAACTTTAAACTGTCATATAAATGCTAGTTATAATCATGATTATTAAATAAAATATTGTTGATGTTTGAATTGATAATAACCTAAACTATCACTCCTCCATAGGGATATTTGCTTTTTAAAAAGGCAACTTCTTGAAGATCTTAAAGTCTTCAAGATTGAATAGAGCAGAACCCTAATCAGAGAATTACAGGTGGAGGGTTTGATAGTTGCTGGACAGGAGAATACTGATTGCAAGCTACCTACAACTATGATCCTAGGCACAGCCAGTAGCTAACATTGTATAGATAATGAATGGAAGATAGTTCTTCCTGCTTCCCTCTCCCTCCTCCACCTGCTCCGCTGGTGGGACCCTGAGGCTCGGGGTATACTCAACCTTGCCTCTGACTGTAGCCTGAGCCAAACCACCTCATGTTGGGATCAGGAAAGCTGAGTCGCCAGTGTCCCCCATGAGGAAATGAATAAATGAAAACTGGACCAGCCACATGTGACAGGTGACTGGCCCCTGGTACAGTCCTTATCTAGAGTTACTGCTCCAGGGTAGTTGACAAGGTGACAAATCCCTTATCAGTTCACACAGCTGTTTTCTCTGCCTGCCCTTCCCCAAGAATTACAGAGGCATTAAATGGGTGAGGTCAGCAATCTCTCCTATGTGCTGGTCAAACACCATTCCTCTCCTGAGAAGACCAGCGCACAAGATTGCTTTAGTGTGTAGAAAATGACTATGTTTCAGAGGAAGCAAGGCTGGAGAGGAGAGGGGTCATGGTAGGATAAGACTGGGGATGATGGAAGGGGGAAGTAGTGAAGATGAAGGGAAGAAGAGGTCAAGTGGGAAACTAAGTTTGACAGAGGTAAGAAGATAACCCCACCCAGTAGCTTCCTTTTTGCTTTTAAAAGGCATATAGCTCCAGTGTCCTGGGAGATCTCAGCATTTGTTTGTTTTATAGGTAAGGTGAAAGGCTTTCTGTAGAAAATAGAGCAAAATGATTGAGAGTGTTGGGTCTAGAATTTGTCTTATAGCACTGACAGATATGTTAATTTTGGGGGATGCTAATGTAGTTTTACATTTCCCAGAAATCTCTTGTTTTGGCACACAGTGACAAGGGATTGACTCTGAACCAAGGTGGGCATCAAATGCTTCACTAGACCAAATGTTCCTAAGCCACTAGCCTGAAAATTAAAAGGAAAAGAAATTCTAAGCATAAAAAAATCCCTGAAATAGGTAGGCTTCTCTACTTGGATCTCCAACTCCTTTCTCAGGTAAGAAGATGTGACCTAATTCCTGACCTAAAGTAGGTGAAATGTTAAATACTTTAGCAATTTAGGATATGTGGTCATATTCACTATAATTTTATTAATAAGCCTAAAAAGGTCAAATTCTGCATCAGTGAGCATAATGACCCCCTCCACTTCCAGTCAAATAGCATGAACCAACCTCCCAAAGTATCTCTATTAACATGGGCCTGGGGATCAACAAAATGAAGAGAAGAGGTTGATCATTCAGATAATTGGAAAGGTAGAATGGATGGAGTGCATATAAGTAGTCATAGGGAATGGAATGCTAGATTTGGAGCCAAGAAGAAGACCTGAGTTCATTACCTCAGACATTTACTGGCTATCCTGTTATTTAGTTTTCAGTCAAGTCTAACTTTTTGTGATCTTTTTTGGAATTTTCCTGACAATAATATTGGAATGGCTTGCCATTTCCTTCTCCAGCTCATTTTACAAATGAAGAAACTGAGACAGAGTTAAGTGACTTATCCAGGGTCGTGCAGTAAGTGTTTGAGGCCAGAATTTAGCTTAGGTAGGTCCTTGACTCCAGGTCCAATGCTGTATCTATTGCACCATGTAGGTGCCCTATCTATGTTACTTTGGGCAAATTCCTTCACAGCTCTGTGCCTCAGTTTCCTCATCTGTAGAATGGAGATGTCTCAGAGCATAATACCGACCTCACAGGATTATTGTGAGGCTCAACCAAGGTAATATATTTAAGGTGCTTTGCAAACCTTAAAGTATTATGCTAGCTATTATCGTTATTATTATAATTCAAACTAGTTGCTTGGTAGGAAGGCAGCTCTAGCAGTTTTCAGTAAATTAGAACTCTCCTGACAGTCTAAGGTCTTTCTGTATTTATACTTAGAACACACTGAACATTTCAACTGCTATAACTTTAGGAAATGCCTTTTATGCAAATCTTGATATTTTTCAATAAAAATTCCCTTCATTTGAATCAATAAAATGCTGCCTTTCAATTTCCTTGTGATGATTCTTTTCAACTCCCTAGTGAATTCTTAAGTATGTTTTATTTTCAGATCTCACAATACTAAGGAAAGAATACCTGATTCCATTTTCTTTGTGCCAGGATTTAGGTGCAAGGACTTTTACTTCATTTTTCTAATATTGACTGAGTGGTGCCATTGACCAGAATATAGCTGGGGGCTACAGTCTTTACTTGGGGGTTTTAAATCATATGCATATTGTCACTGATTTAGATTTAGGGGACAACTGAAATAGTTTTCATGATATAGTGAAAAGAGCTTGAACTAAAGAGTCAGTCAAGTGGCATGAGAATCCCAAATGATACTTATTAGCTGTGTAACCTTAGACAAATCACTTTACTCCCTCCAAGCCTAAAGATGTTTTCCACAATGGTAAAAAGGAAGAAAAGAAACAAATATTTATTAATCACCTACTATGTATCAACCACAGTGCTAAAAGCTTACAAATAATATCTCCTTTGATCTTCACATCAACCCTAGAAAGTAGGTGCTTTTATCCCCACCTTTTACAGAGAAGGAAACCGAGGCAAACAGGGTGAAGTGATTTCCCCAGGATCTAATCACCTAATAAGTGTTTGAGGCTATATTTGAACTGTGGTCTTCCTAACTCCAGGCCCAGGACTCTATCCCACGTGACATCTCATTGCTACCTTCTTAAGTAATTGTGAGGGAAAGATTTTGAGAATCTTGAAACACGGCATAAGTTTCTATTTATTATTATTAGACTCAGGAGTACAGATCAAGAGCCTCTATAATCAGCAACTGTGATTCTAAAATGACTGCTCATCCAGCTTCATAAATAAGCACTTTCTAGGTAGTCATTAATCCAAACCTTTTGTTTTTCTCAGATTGTCTTTCTCTGAGAGAGGAAAAGAATTAAAGAAAGTAAAATGATGGTGTCCTTTCACATGCTTTGTTTTAGGAAGGGGCTTAAATCAAAAGAACTTGCCTAGGATGATCACAATTGTCAGGGGACTACAAATCTTATGTTTTTGTCTTTCAATCATATCTGACTCATAACCCCATTTCAGGGTTTTTTTGGCAAAGTTCCTGGAGTAGTTTGCCATTTTGAACTCACTTTACAGATGAAGAAACTGAGGCAAACAGGGTTAAGTGACTTGCCGAGGATGACACAGCTAGTAAGTGTCTGATTTGAATTTAGATTTACCTTGACTATAGGCCCAGTGCTCTATCTGTTGTACCACCTAACTGCTTCTATTACAATTACAGCAAGCATTTACAGAACACTTTAAAGTTTGTAAAGTGATTTCCATGTGTTAATCCCAGTTGATCCTCCCAACAACCCTGTGAGGTAGATGCCATTATTACTCCTACTTTTCAAATTAGGAAACTAAGGTCAGGAAAGAAGTGACTTGTCCAAAGTCACACAGTTAGTGAATGTATGGGGCAGAACTTGAATTCAGGTATTCCTAATTCCAAATGCAACATTCTCTTCTTTATTATTTAGATCTGGAGCTGAAGAAGGGACTTTAGAAATCAACTACTCTAAGTTTCTTCATTTTGCAGATTAGGACAGATAAGACCCAGAAAGAATAAGTGACTTGCCCCTAAAGTCATACACAGAGTAGGGGCCAGAGTTGGAGACAGAGCCCAGGCCCTCAGACTCCAAATCTGCTCCTCTTTTCACTCTCCTATGTTACCTCTATCCCCCTAGGATGAACCATGAAAGCATCTAGGGATATTTAGTGGAAGAGCAGAAGACAAAGGGGACACATAATTGGTGTCTTTAATACTTTGAAAAGCTGTTTAATGGCTTGGGGTTATTTTGAATGGCTTCAGAGAGAAGAACTAAGATGACCAATGGTAGGAAATTATGAGGAAGTAGATTTCTGAGCAACATGAGAACAAACTGTCTAAATAACTGCACTCTAAAAATAGAATGGGCTGGCAGGACTCAAACTAAGGTCAAATGAACACTTGTCAGGGATGCAGAAGATCCGGAAAAGAAATTCTCACCTCACAAGTCCTTGGCACTATCAAGTGGTTCAACATCAGAAACAGATATAGTTTTATTATTAGAAATGACACTAAAGAAGATGCATTACCATCTGTCTCATTGTGCTGAGGACCACTGGGCCTTGAAAACCATTTGACTTCTTCCCCTTTAGATTGTAAGCACAGCACAGTACTTGGCACATAGTAAGAACTTAATAATCCTCTCATTCCTTGATATATTCCTCCCTCCCTCCCTCCTTCCCTCCCTCCCTTCCTTCCTTTCCTTCCTTCCTTCTTTCTTTCCTTCCTTCCTCCTTCTTTCCTTCCTTCTTTCCTTCCTTCCTTCCTTGCGTCCTTCCTTCCTTCCTTCTTTCTTTCTTTCCTTCCTCTCTTTCCTATTTCTGTTTTTGTCTTTCTCTTTCCTCCCTCCATTTGCTCCCTTCTTTCCTTTCTTCTCTTTCCACCTACCTTCATCACTCTCATCTGACTTTTCCTTCAGTTTCCCTTTTCCTTTTTTTTCCTGCCTTCCTTCCACCTGCTTTTTAATCCTAGATTATACTGAGTCACATATACACACATGCCAACAGTTTGTGAACAATGAGAAAGTTGTTCTTTTCAGTTGGAATTTGCCCCCCCCCC
>NC_058131.1:344152740-344201130 GCF_016433145.1 Gracilinanus agilis | reverse complement strand
CCTTCCTTCCTTCTTTCCTTTCTTCCTTCCTTTTTTTTCCTTCCTTCCTTCCTTCTTTCCTTCATTCCTTCCTTCCTTCCTCCCTTCCTTCCTTCCTTTATACATTCATTCATTCATTCATTCATACATACTGTCAAAAAGATCTTTCCACGTGATTGGAAGATCCAGCTGCTAGAGTATCTCTTATGTACTTTATTTCTCTGATTTTGTGATTCTTTGTCATTTAGTGCAGTCTTCTGTAGCACCCTCTTATGTGCCGTTGCCCTTCCTAAAAAAACACCTCTTACCTTCCATTTTAGTATCAGTTCTAAAATAGAAGAGTGACAAGGGCTAGGCTATTATAGTTAAGTGACTTGTCCAAGGTCTCACAGCTAGGAAGTGACTGAGGCTAGATTTGAACCCACATCCAGACCTGGTACTCTATCCACTTCACTCTTTAGCTTCCACCCCGCTTATATTACCCTTTAATTATGATCCTCTGATATTCACTCTGCTCACAGAGACCCACCCAGTTTGGAAGGGTTTCCTGACATTTATCTTGAATCTCTTACTATTTGTGTAAGCTCCCAATTTTATCCTTACTAGACCTAGAATTTTTTTTTAATTATATTTTAAGAATCCACATTTTTCAGTTGAAGGTAAAACAAGTTCGACATGGATTATCTAGGAGTAAAAAATAAGAAAACTGTATTAAAAAATAAAATTTTCATCAGTGAATGGAATCACCTATCGATCTTTTCTAGTCACAAATTTTCCTGAGTAGCTGGTGCTTAATGAGATGTAGCTTCTAAATAACAATCTGAGCATGACAATATAAGTTGAATTCTGAGATCCTCAGTCTGAGAATCCAAAGTCTACATCCTCAGCAATTAACTCAGTTCACCTCCTCTTCGTTTAGAGTAAAGGAACAGATGACATTTTCTTGCCTTCCTCCAAAGGGCTGCTGAATTGTTTGCTCACTCTACCACTCAGCCAGCCTTTGACACAGGAACCGAGGTAGCAGGTTTGCAATGAAGTGTGTTTTCCAGAAACGTGTAATGGAGAAACCAAACAGCTCTCACTTTTCCATTTTTAGTCTGTGAGATACATCTAGATGGGTAGCATGGAGAGTTAATCTATCTAGGATTTGGTGTGAATGAATAGGATGGGAGATCTACAGTCAGACAAATCAGAGTTCAAATCTTGCCCTAGCTACTCATTAGCCATATTATCTTGGGCATGCCATTTTTAAACCCTTCCCTTCTATGAGAGAATCAAAACTGTGCTTTGGTTCAAAATAGAAGAGTCATAAAGGGCTAGGCAACGGGGTTAAGTGACTTGTCCAGAGTCACACAGCTAGGAAATGTCTGAGGCCAAATTTGAACCCAGGTCTTCCCATCTCTAGACCTGGCTCTCAAACCACTGAGGCACATAACTGTACCCTTGGGCATTTCATTTAACCTCTGTAGTCCTTAATTTCCTCAACTTTAAAATGGGAATAATAATAGCCCAGATCTTACAAGATAGGTGTAAGGATCAAATGAGTTGGTATTTGTAAAGTGGTTTTCAAATCTTAAAGTCCTATATTAAGTGAAAGTATTATCATCATCATCATCATTATTATTAGGCAGCTATGTTGCACAGTGGTTAGTGAGGTAGGCCTGGAGTCAGAAAAGACCTGAGCTCAAATATAGCCTCAGATATGACCTAGCAGTGAGATCCTGGGCAAGTTATTTAACCATGTTGACCTCAGTTCTTCATCTGTAAAATGAGCTAAAGAAGGAAATGGCCAACCACTCCATTGTCTTTGCCAAGAAAATTCCAAATGGAGTAACCAAAAATTGGCCATGACGGAAGCAATTGAATAGCAACACATTGTTATTAGACCAATCCAAATGAACAGTGAGCCTGGCCCATGAAAGGAGGACAGTGGACTAGACCCCATTTAGAAAAATGTGATGTACTCTTAGTGTTCTTAAACTGTACTGTCCTGGCAAGGCAATGTTACTACAAGTTATGGAATCTCTGAAAAAACTGAAACTGAAAATGACACAAAGAAAGATGGGACATCCTGTTACTTCTAGGCCCCTTCTTCCTTCTTATATCACCTATTCCATCCAGCCTTCTCTGATTTACTCTACTTTCATCTCCCTTGCCGTGAATTGAAAGTGATCTTTTCTTCCTCAGATTTTCCTAGGTGACTTTTCTCTTTTTTTTTTTTTTGCCTTTATCATATTGCCTAGTAAAATATTTATTTAGATGTGCCTTAATACTAACCACTTGTAGGATTTTAGCTTCTCCAGGACAGGCGCTGTATCGTTTTCATCTCTGTAACCTCAGTGGTTTATTTCATGGATAGCCATGATTTGTGACTAGAAAAGGGGGTAAGATGGTCATGTGGCATAAATGAGGCATGGAATTGATAGATAGACCAAAAACCCCCTTAGTGTCCATGCAATACTAAGGGATCTGGACACATCCTCTTCCCTCTCACATGTTGGATAGATCTCTAGTGGAAAATTGGCAATAAGAAATGGGTGACAGTAACACAGAATAAAAAGCCATTGGGTGGCTTGCAGTTTGTAACTTTAGAGAAAGCATATAGATGTCTATTTTAGAGTTAGAAAGATCCAAATTCAAATCCTCCCTTAGCCACTTGCTAGCTATGTGATCCCAGGCAAGTCATTTAACTTCTCTTAGCCACTGTTTCCTCATCTGCTAATGGGGATAATAACACCTACTTCATGGGATTATTTTGAGTGTCAAATGAGACATGTAAAATGCCTTACAAACTTTGAAGCACTACATAAATGCTAGTTATTGTTAAAACACCAGAATTAGTTTTACCCCTATTGCCCACCATAGACACTGCCTTAATAAAACTGCTTGATAAACCCTTTCTAAAGTAAATGGTGGCTGGAAGCCAACTGAAGTATGTTATTGATGATGGCTTGCTCATGAGAAGTTCTGTGATGAGGCTGACCAAGAACACGGCTGATCAGGCAAGAAAATCCATCATTGCCCCACTCATGTAGCAAGGCTGAAGAATAATGGATGGAAAGCCTAAGCGATGCCTGAGTATTCAAGAAATATTACAAAAGAGGAATGTTTCCAGTCTACTGGAGGGAACCTCTAAAATTTATGAGACCCTCAGATTGTATGGAATGAGTAGCTATATAGGGATAGTGATTTGCCCTGGAAGAGAGAGTATTAATGCAAAGGAGTTCATAGAAGCATCAAGGTATTGGAGGGAAGCAATCACTAAGTAGAAGAAATTAACTGCTGAAGACAGATTAAGTTGTAGGTTTAGGGAAGGCTCTTGAGGTACACATTTATTACAGTCTAAGAAGATGGCTTAGTTGGGAGATTATGTTCTCAAAGAAAGTAGGTCCCTTGCAATGCTTGATGCTTCATGGATGGGGATATCTTAAAAAGTAAGTTTCATAGTTGACTCCAATTACAACAAATGAAGAATTAAACAGTAGGGTATAGTGGAAAGAGGACTGGGCAGGAAATTGGGAACCTGAGTTCTAGTGCCTGCTCTGCTATTAACTTGATGCATGATGTTGGTCATGTCTCTTCTACTTCTTGGACCTCAGGTTCCTGCTGTCAGAATAAGAGATGATATTAGAGTAACAACATCAAACTCAAATAGAAACAGCAGGCCTCTAAACCACCAAATTAAAGATCCCTTAGGAAATTGGGGGTAAAACCTTTACATTAAGTTTCTCTGATGGAGGTCTCATATCTCAAATATATAGAGAACTGAGTCAGATTTATAAAAAATATGTTATTTCCCAATTGCTAAGTGGTCAAAGGTGAACAGGCAGTTTTCAAAAGAAATTAAAGCTATCAATGGTCATATGAAAAAAAATTTCTAAATTACTATTGATTATAGAACTACCAAATTAAAACAACTCTGAGGTGCCACCTCTCACCTATCAGGATGGGTAATATGCCAGAAAAGGGAAATTACGAGTGTTGGAGGGGATGTGGGAAAATGGGAACATTAGTGCACTATGGTTGGAGTTGCGAACTAGTAGACCATTCTGGAGAGCAATTTGGAATTATACCCAAAAGACCATAAAACTGTACCTACCCTCTGACCCAGCTTTTTACTATAGAAACAAAATAAAAAGGAAAAGAGCCTATATGTACAAAAATATAGCAGCTCTTCTTGTCATTTCAAAAAATTGGAAATTGAGGGGAAAGTCCTTCGATTGGGGAATGACTGAAAAACTATGATCTATGACTATGATGGAATGCTATTGTGGTACAAGAAATGATAAGCAGGGTGGTTTCAGAAAAACCTGGGAAGACTCATATATACTGATACAAAGTAAAATGAGCAGAACCAAGAGAATATTATACACAGTAACACGTTGTACACAATAAGGTAATATTGTACAAATAATCAATTGTGAATAACTTGGCTATTCTGCTTAATATAATGATTCAAAACAATTCCAAAGGATTTATCATAAAAGATATTGTTCACCCCCAGAAAGAGAAGACTAATGGAGTCTGAATAAAGACTGATACATATTTTTTCACATTATTTTTTGGGGTTTTTGGGCAACATGACTAATGGAAATATGTTTTGCATGATTTCACATATATAATTTATATTACATTTCTTACCTCCTTTGTGGATGGAGGATGGGGAAAGAATTCAAAACAAAAAACCAATTTAAGTAAATACAATGTTTTTAAAGATCCCTGTTGACTACATACTTAGAAAGCCACGCATATTTATATACTTATCTATTAATACATTAGCACATTAAAATCAGATAGGAACTACAATTTAAACTGGTTCTGGCTACTCTCAGGAATGTTATGGGCTTCTTTTGGTCTGCAAGTCATGTGTTTGGCATCTCTGAGTTAGATCTTAAATTTATAAATGAAAGAAACTACCAAGGCCATCTGTTCTACTCCTTTATTTTATAAATGAGAAAACTGAAGCCTAGAGAGGTTAAGTAACTTACCTAAGATCACACAGGTAGTAAGCATCAGAGGTAGGATTTGAACCCAGGTTCTCTGATTCCAGAGCCAGCATTCTTTCTACGCCATGATATTTTAAGGGCCCATTCTCTTTCTAAGAGTGCATAATGTCTAAATCTTGCCTGATTTAGAAAGACAGAGAGGTTTATAGAGTATTCAAAAACCTCCCCTAGGTGTACAATTTCTTCAAGAAGAGACTTCAAAGAGGACACAAAATATGGTAAAAACAAAACAACATCACAAAAAAGTAAAATTGGCAGTCTATGGTAGGTTTTTAGGGTGGATTATCTGTCTGTTTGTGGACTTAGACAAGGGAGTAAAATTTATTAGGGTCTTCATAGGTACCAGGCACTGTGCTAAGAGTTAGGGCTACAAATACAAATATAAAGAAAGATAGGCCCTACCCTCATGGGGCTTATATTCTGATGGGGTAAAGTCAACACATAAAAGGGAGCCCAAAATATTGGGAGGAAGAAAAGTCAGGAGCAGGGAAGGGAATTCTTAGAACAAAGGACAAAAAAAAAAACAAATTTGAAAATATAAAAAAGAGAAGATACCATGTTTGTTTACAAGAACTCCAACCAACCATTTAAAACAAATTTTTAACTCCTAAAATTGGAGAAAGATGAATAAAGACACTGAGTCAGATTACTGCTATTTCTTATAAAAGTCTAACTCAGACAGTGGCTCCCAAACTTTTTTGGCCTACCACCCCCTTTCCAGAAAAAAATATTATTTAGCCCCCTGGAAATTAATTTTTTTTTAAATTTTAATAGCAATTAATAGGAAAGATAAATGCACCTGTGGCCATCACCGCTCCCCTGGATCACTGCAGCACCCATCAGGGGGCAGTGGCGCCCACTTTGGGAATTACTGGTCTAACAGATCTAAAACAGTTGCATACAAGCTGATTCCAAAAGGGACCAGACACCATGTCAGGCACCAGATGACTGGTCTTATTGGCAAATAGAAATTTGGCAACCAAAGGTAACACAAGTTTACAATATAAACTCATTTATTAGACCTCATGGCGGTAGATAAAGAAGATCATGCAGTATCTCCTCAGAATTAGTGAAAAAGAATGGGGAAATTCCTTCATCCAGCTTAATAGGGAACTCAAATAAATCAGATCATCTCCAGAGCATTCATAGGTGAACCCAGAAGGACAATGAGCAAGTAGATATTAGCCAGAACATATCTAAAAGACCAACTGGGGTAGTGGAAAGAATGTCAGCTTTAAAGTAAGTACTTGGGTTCAGATTCCAGTCTCATCACTTCTTACTCAGAGGATGTTAGGCAGACTAGATGCTAACTTTGCTTTTCCTCTATGGGCCTCAGTTTCCTCGTCTTCAGAATGAAGCAGTTGGACTACATGACCTGTAAGGTTGCTGCCAGCTTTAAGTCTTTGATCCTATGATCTTATGCCAGGGTTTCTACGGTGATCTATTTCTATTCTCAGTCACCAATGCCAGTAGAATGTCTACACATTTGGAATCTAACACCTCAATGCCTGAAATGCCTGATGTGCTTTGAGAAGAACTGGGCAAAAAAATTTTTTTGAGAAAAATAGCTGGTCTTGACCACATACATGTATGCTGAAGAAATCCATATAGGAGGTGACACAATTTTTAAGGTGCTCAGAGATTGATTTCCAAGAAATTTCAGAAAGGAAGATTCCTCCAAAAGAGAATAATTCAAGGACAAAACTGACCAAAAACAAAAACCCAAAATGAGATCAACTCTGCTTTGTCATTATTATAAAAATTTTTATAAGAATCATCCTAGGGGGCAGCTGGGTGGCTCAGTGGATTGAGAGCCAGGCCTGGAGATGGGAGGTCCTGGTTTCAAATATGACCTCATACAGTTCCTAGCCATGTGACCCCAGTCATTTGACCCCCATTGCCTAGCCTTACCACTCTTCTCCCCTAGAATCAATACGGAAGGTAAGGTTTTTTTTTAAAGAATCATCCTATATGCCTATGAAATATATCCTTGATTAAAATATCAAGGCAATGTAAGTTGAAAAGTATTTTCCAGGAAATTTCACTATATTAGAGATGTAAAACATGGCGTGGCCAACAAGAGAGCTGCTGAATCAAACTGAAATGTAATTGAGGAATAGTTAACAAAATAAATAAAAATTCAGTGAAATGGAGACAAGGTGGCTCAGTGGATTGAGAACCAGGTCTAGAAATTGGAGGTGCCAGGTTCAAATTTGACCTCAAACACTTCCTAGTTGCTATCTTAGGTAAATCACTTACTTACCTTAACTAGCTCTTACCACTCTTCTGTCTTGGAATCAATACACAGCATTAATTCTAAGATGGCAGGTAAGGGTTTAAAAAAACACAATGGAACATATATAATTTTAACATGTGATTTTCTAAATCAGCATGCAGCCTTCAGGGATCATTATGTAATGTTTGGTAGCCTCCATTTCTATTCTAGTTTGATAGCACTGCTATATAGAAAACACCCAAATGACTGACATATGTTGAGAATACAAGATCCCATTTTATTGTTTCTTGAGTATTTAAAAAAAAAAACATTTGACTCTGCAGAGTAAAAGGCAGCCTGTAGAGCTCCCTTCCAACAAGGTACTTCCCACACATATGTTGCAACCAAATAAAGATCCTACATTACATATAACCATTGCTCAGCAATCTTCTGGTTATCAGTACCAATCAAGATATAAAACTAGAATATAAACTCACCAAATGTATTTGCCACTGTCATGGTGGACATCCTACGTGAAGTCCAAATGGAAGAGGAAAGGACTTTCTATAGATTTTTAGATGCTCTTGTTTGAGGATGATATTGTGTTGTTTGCATGGCACCCCCAAACCCTACAGGGGCACCTTAATGAGAATCACAACTACTAAAAAATATTAGTCTAGTAACCCATAAAGAAAAAAATGGGATGAAGGCTGCATGGTATACAAATTATGATATACACTTGGATACGAGTTTGTCTGTCTGTACACAGAGTTTTGTCAGGCTCTGCAGACAGGCAATGAGCAAGGCCCAGAACTGAACAAAAAGCAAGAAGAAAGCATCTCACATTACATCTGGGAAATTACATAGCACTTTTGATGAGTCCCAAGCTGTTCTCTACAACCAAAGCACATCTTCTTGTTATTTTTAAACATGTTTTGTGATAATGCTACATAGCAACAAATCAAGGAACACAATGATCTCAGAAGAATCAAAATTGTAAGTAACCCAAAGGGCAATTGAAAGACACATCGAGAATGTAAATAGGTTATGTTGTATCATTTAGAATCTAGAAGATCTGAGTTCAAATCTTGCCTCAAACTCATTCTGGGGACAAATCATTTAAACTCTCTCTGATTCAGTTCCTTCTTCTGTAAAATAGAGACAATAATAGCTCTGACCAATTCAAGATTATTATGAAGATCAAATGAGATCTTCAAATATGCTAGCTATTATTATTACCAACTTGGACTGAGAAGTTATATTACAGACATTATCAGACATGGATGCCTGGAAAAGGGCAAGAGGAAAGTAGTCATATATTGAGGGATAACAGAGGTATAGACAGAGTGTTGCGCCAGTGGCATTTTCCACATAATATTCGGTGACCAAGAGCTGAGTCCATGAGGCTGATCATCTGGGGGAGTTGGGCAAAGAAAGGATCTGGGCCAGAAGGCAGAGATGGGTTGCACTCTGCATTGTTGGAAAGAGTGTCTACACATCTTTGACCCATTTAAGAATGTCTTCCATAGGGAAATGGAGGAGGAAAACAAGCAATGATTAAGTACTTTCTTTGTGTCAGGCATCATGCAAAACACTTTACAAATCTTATCTCATGTGATCCTATGGAGCAGTAGTATGTGCATTATTATCCCCCCTGGACATATGAGAATTAGAGAGGTTAAGTGGTTTTTTCATGATCACATAGCTTTTAGGTGTCAGAGTTTGAGATTTGAAGTCAGGTTCTTCTCCTGTGAATTCCAAGTCCTTTATAATCCTCTGCATTGTTTCCCATGGCCCTGTAGGAATTTGGCAGCACTGATAATTCAGAGAGTGTTTCTGTGGGGTAAGAGATTGAGGAATGTGATATCTACAGCCAATATTAGGATAAAAATCAACAAAGAGCCTAGAATCCCTCACATTATATCCCACTGGATAAAAGTCTTTTTTTTTTCCAGCAGACAAAATTTTTTCATTTCCTGTTTGGAGAAAAGATGAGATATAACTAAATATTAGGCCTTCATAAAACCTTTTAGCTGTAAACAACAGCTAATAGAAAAATCTTAAATATAATTTCACAATTGGGTTTAATTGCACACAGTTGTTGAGCAATCTCATTTTTTTTGTAATTCAGAAAATAGAATCAATTATGTTTTATTACTATGAGGAAAAACTAGATGATAGAAAAATGGAGTCAAGTGAAACCCCATTAATTCACAGTACTGTAACTTAGAATTTGTGATACTGTGACCATTCTGAGTTGAAGTTTATCTATACACTCTCACTGAATAAAGGGTTTACAAAACCTATTAGCAGTGTAAAGTAGAGCCACAGTCTGAAAATATTTAGTTTGCTTGGGAGAACTCACTTTCCAGGTGCTTTTTAGCCTTCTCTTTTTGCCTGAAAATGATACAGTAATTACAAGTATCTTATCTATTCATTAAAAGAAGCCCTCAGGTCTGTTACTTGACAATACCTTCTTAGACATCAATTCATATTATAATAATGATTATAATTAGAGGATCTTAAATGTAGAGCTGGAAAGGAGTGAGAGGTCATCTAGTCCAATACCCAACAAAGAATTTGTGATTTAGCCAAGGTCTTACAGTAAGCACTGACTATTTTAGAATTTTCTAGATCTTCTGACTTCAAATCCAAAGTTCTTTCCATTATGCCAGCCTTCTTTCCTAAGTAATAAAAACTCACACCTATGTAGCAGTTGTCTATTGCAAAGAACTTAACACACATTATTCCATTGCTCTTCACAATAACCTAGAGAAAGAGAAGAGAGTATTGCTTTCCCATTTTTCAGATGCAGAAATAAAGATTCAGTGAGATTAAGTGACAGATTGTAAATTATTTCCATGTGGTTTCCAAAATAAGCTTCCAAAAACAGTTTTAACTTTGCCACTCCTCTGATCAAAACATTTCTTCTTGTTTTTGTTCAGTCATTTCAGTCATGTATGACTCTGTAATCCCATTTGAAGTTTTCTTAAAAAAAAAAAAACTGGAGTGATTTTCTATTTCCCTCTCCAGATCATGTAACCAATGAGGGAAGCAGCATTAAATGACTTACCCAAGCTCACACAGGTAGTAAGACCAGATTCAAACTAACAACGATGAGTTTTCCTGACTTCAGGCCTGGCTCTCTATCCACTGCATCATTTAACTGACCTCAAAACATTTCAGGGACCCTTTTGCATCTAGTATAAAATACAAACTCTTCTGGGAAACATCTAAACATCTGACACCAACTTACCTTTCCAGTCTTAGTTCACATCATTCTCCTTTATTTACTTTCCATCCTAGCCAAACTGGAGTACTAGAGGTTCTCCAAACTTGCGACCATTTCTGCCTTTACACAGGCCATCCATCCCTCTTGTTTGGAATGTGCTTCCTCCTCAGCCTCCCTGCATTTCAGAATATTTATCTTCTTTCAAGGCCTAGTTATCAATACTGCCCCCTAAGTGAAGCCTTCTCCCACCTGTAGATGCTTTAGTCTTCTTAATCAAATGATATTATATTTACTTATCTGTGCACACGTTCTCCATCTTCATTTGAATGTTATAAATTGTTTGAGGGTAGCAACTTTGTGGGTTTTGTCTTTACTCTCTCATAGCCTAACATGGGTCCCTCATCTTCTGTAGAAGAAGGCTCTGGGAAGAGTTCTGGGCTCCATCCTCGAGCCCTCCAGTCAGAGCAGAGAGGAAGCTGAGGGAGATGGGAAGGATCCAAAGCTGAGTCAGCAGCATGGTGATGAGATTTCTGATGATCCCTTGAAATGGTGGAATTGATCCTTTTTTTAAATTTAGGAATTTGAAGGATACAGCAAGGCACCACATATTTTGTTTCCAGGCTATTTCTATTTTTGTTTTGTTCACCTGAAAATGAACAGAATATATTTTGTTTTGTACCTCACCATCTCTTAACCTCCAAATACAAGACTTGATAGTTTTACCTTCATGACATTTCATATCCCCCCAAACCCTCTTCTCTCCTCTGACATTGATACCACCAACCTGGTAGAGTCCCATATCTATTATGGAAGCCTGCTATTGGCCTCCCTGCCATTCTCCACTCAGATGTCAAAGTGAGCCTTCTAAAGTGCAAGTGTGAGCATGTCACCCACCTACTCAACAAACTCCAGTGGCATACTGTCAGATAAGATGGAATGAAATATTTGAAAAGTGCTTAACATGGTGCTTAGGAAGAGCTTAATAAATGCATGTTCCCTTCTCCTCTTTCTCTTTCTCACATTCAGAATCAAACAATATCCTCTGTTTTGAGTTCAAATTTCTTAATAACCTCCCCTGCCCCTCTTTTTACAACTTAAACTGCATCCTCCTGTCCTTTGTCTCCAGGAATTCCCCAGTCCAGTGACATGGGCCTCCTTGCTATTCCTTGCACAAGAAACTCCATCTTCTGAAAGGGAATATTTTCAGTGGATATCCCTTAATCTTGGAATTCTCTCTTTTGTTTCATCTCTGTCTCCTGGCTTCCCTTGCTTCCTGTAAATCCCAACTAAAACCCGACCTTCTGGAAACATTTTCTGATCCCTTTTAATGTTAGTGTCTTTCTTCTGTTAATTATCTTTAATTTTTTTCCACCCAGAGCTTGATTGTATACAGTTATGTTGTCTCATCTATTAGACTGTGAGCTCCTTGAAATGAGAGACTCTTTTGTTTTTCCTTGGATCTTCAGTGCTTGGCACAGTGCCTTGCACATAATAGGTGTTTAATAAATGCTTATTGACCATCTGACAAAGTAGTTTGATTAACAAAGAACAACAAATAAGCAACAACTTCCAGTGTGTATATATAATATTCTGCCCAATCTTCCCAACTCTTCTGAGGAAGGACGTTTCATTTTACATTTTCTTGGACATTCATTGAGGTTTGCTTTTTTTAATTATTCAAAGTTCAATACAATAGAATACAGTATTAACTTTAAAGCACCTACTATGTACCAGCAGTGTGTTAAGCTGGTAATATAAATAAGAAAAACAAAGGCAGTTCCTTCCCTCAAGAGGCTTGCAATCTGATAGAGTAAGAGACCTCACAAAAGGAAGCTGGAATGGGGGGAGGCCACCATGGAGCCGAAACTAAGCTCCAGATGGAAGTTAGAGAATTATGTGGAATATCCAGGTCCAACCCTCCATAGAGGAAAGCTCTGGGAGGAGTTCAGGTCTCCAGCCTTCAGCCTACAGCCTTCAGTCCCCCAATCAGAGCAGAGAGGAAGCTGAGGGAAATGAAGATAATGAGTATTCAAAGCTGAATCAGCAGCATAGTGATGAGATTTCAGGTGATCAGCTAAGTTTGTGGAATTGGTCCTTTCATTTAGATGGCTGCAGTTGCAATCTTATACAATGATCAACTATGAAAGAATTAGATATTCTCAGACATAAAATGATCCAGGACAATTCCGAAGGACTTATGACAAAGAATGCTGTCCATTTAATAATTTTTATTTTTTAGAAAAGTTAACATGGTTACATGATTCATGCTCTTACTTTCCCCTTCACCCCCCCCCCACTTCCCTCCTCCCCATAGCCGATGCGTATTTCCACTGGTTTTAACATGTGTCATTGATCAAGACCTATTTCCAAGTTGTTGATAGTTGCATTGGTGTGGTAGTTTCGAGTCTACATCCCCAATCATGTCTGCCTCAACCCATGTGTTCAAGCAGTTGCTTTTGTTCTCTGTTTCCTCTCCTGCAGTTTTTCCTCTGAATGTGGGTAGCATTCTTTTACCATAAGTTCCTCAAAACTGTCAAAATAAAAAAAAATTAAAAAAAAAAAGAATTCTGTCCACCTCCAGAGAAAGAACTGATAGAATCTGAGTGTGAATTGAAGCTTATTATTTTTCGTTTTTAAAAAAATGCTGCAATCATTTCATAATATCATTGCCTTGCATCTGCTTATTTCACTGCTTTAGTTAAAAATCTTCCCACCTTTTTTCTTTGTCACATGAGAAGATTCAGTCTGTGGGAATGGGGAGGAAAATTACCATGGTTTGTTTTTTTTTTAAACCCTTGTACTTTGGTGTATTGTCTCATAGGTGGAAGAGTGGTAAGGGTGGGCAATGGGGGTCAAGTGACTTGCCCAGGGTCACACAGCTGGGAAGTGTCTGAGGCCGGGTTTGAACCTAGGACCTCCTGTCTCTAGGCCTGACTCTCACTCCACTGAGCTACCCAGCTGCCCATGACCATGGTTTAAAGATAAGAGGCTTCAATGAAATGGTTGGGGTTCTTTTATGTCTAATTGAAATTGGCCTCAGACCTTTTCATTCTGAATTTATAACATCTTTCAGTATTAGCAGTACTGTACAATACAGATGTATTTTACATCCATACCATAAATTTGTACATATATATGCCATATATGGCTTTCTCCTGGGGAGAGTTGGGAACTGAATATTCCAGCTAATTCTCCACTTTCCACCTGCAGCTTTGTTTAGTTTCAACTCCATGGAACATAATGACCCCTGGTGGCATCCCCACTTGCAGATTCCTTTTGTGTGGTCTCTTACCCTATTAAATTGTCATATATACCATATCATTTATATTTCTACTAAAAGTCATATTGCCAGTTGGATTTTATTTCATTTTAAGGAAGAATTTGCTCACCATTGTACAATGGGAAGAACACTGGTTTTGAAGACAAAGGACATGAATTCAAATCTTGTCTCTATCACTAACTGTATGACCTTGGTGAGTCACAGAAACCACAGTTTCTTCGTCATTCAAATGAAAAGTATGGACTTGGTAGCTTCTAAAATCTCTTCTTAAGTCTTAAATCAGTGATTCTGGTAGTAAGAAAAAGTACAGCTACACTCCACATCCCAGCTCTTCTAAACACACCTGAGAAAATGAATATGACCCAATTCTTGATTTGAGAAATCCAAGAAAATATCACAGTGGGTCATTTCTTCTAACCTAGGCCAAAATAGAAAGATAGATAGAAAATTCTGCAAACCTAACAAAGGAATCTTTCCAGAAACAGCTGCCTGGAATATCCTAGCACAGAGGGAGGCTATGTCTTGGACCAGCAAAAAGAAATCCCAATCCTCTCACAGAGGGGCCTAAACTTGTGTAAGGTGGAGAGATAGGTTCCAATTGGTAGTTCTGCTGCTCACTACCCAGCTCTAGGTCACAAATCCAAGAGTGATTGATGAGGGGACCTGTGCCAAGCAGGGTATAGTAGCCAATTATAGTACTAAGCTACATATAGTAGCTAAGTTCAGGAGTAGCCTACTGGAATTACAATTGGGGATAGTTCTTAGACATTTTGCTCAAACCTAAAACTAGGTCAGAAATTTCCAGAACTCAAACTAAGAGGGAAAAGATCAGATTTTACCAGGATCGGACTAATCAAGGAATCCTGAAAGCTTGTAGGTTTCCCAAATTGAATTGTCTCTGAGATCCTAGAAAGACACTTTCTAGGATCTCAGAGACAATTATTATTATTAACTATTAACTATTAACCCCAAGAAAGAGGCAAGAAGACAACTCCCAGACATTCCCTTTAAAAGGACACAAAATTCAGTTCTAACATAGTCTGGTTAGAAAGTGGACTAGTATGATGAGGAATGATGAGATATGATGAAAGGTAAAAAAGAATACCACCACAAAAAATTATTTGGTGAGAGGAATCATCAAGACACTAACTCAGGACAACAATTGATTCTAAAACACATATATGCAAAGCTTGAAAGAAAAACATAGGTTGGGCACAGACTAAACTAAAACTCCTGGAAGAGATACAGGAAGAGTTAAAATGTTTCAAAAATGTAAGGAGAGCATTTGAAGAAAAAATTTAAAAAGAACTGAGAATCTATAAAAGAAAAAAAGAATAGAAATTAACATTTTGAGCTAAATGGTATAAAATCTTACTTAATTTTTTAAAAATCCTTTCCTTCTGTCTTAGAATCAATACTGTCTATTGTAAGGCAGAAAAGTGGCAAGGGCTAGGCAATGGGGCTTAAGTAACTTGCCCCAAGTCACACAGCTAGGAAGTTTCTGAGAACAGATTTGAACCCAAGACTTCCTGTCTCTAGGCCTGGCTCTCAATCCACTGGGCCCCCTAGCTTCCCCATCCTACTTAATTTTTTTAAACTGTGAAAATTTGGATAGACCAAGTAGAAAACAATTACTCTATAAAATAATAAAAAAATATGAAAAGATCAAAAGACTGAAAAATAGAAGATAAAATCAGAAGAAAAGGGAAATAGTAAACAATTCAAGGAGAGATGTTTAACAATAATTGGGCAACTTGAAAACCATGGTAAAAAAAATCTAGATCAAGAAATAACAAAAGAAAACTACTCACATCTCAAAACCAGAAGGAAAAGTAAGAATAAAAATAATCTACTGATTATTTCCTGAAATAAATCCCTCAAATGAAAACTCCTAGGAATATTTTGGTCATAATCTAGAGCTTCCAGGGCAAAGAAAAATTACTGTAAACAACCATAAAGAATTTAGGTACTGAGGAGCCAGTCAGGATCATACACAGTTTAGCAGCCACCATTTTATAAAGGAGCAGAGAGCTTTGGATTCCAAAAGGCAAAAAGCATTGGCTAACCATCAATAACTTATTTAGCAATGTTGACTATAATGCTACAGGAGAAAAATAGATTTTTAATGAAATAGAGGACTTCCTAGCATAACTGATGAAAAGACTAGAGCAGCATAAAAACTTTGAAGTACAAACACAAGAGTCAAGTGAAATATTAATATGCTAACTATAAGCAATCAATCATAAAAAGACTAAAAAGAGGCATTGTTTTTACATTATAATAAGGGGACATGAAACATATGTCCCCTTAGGACCCTATCATCATCAGGGCTCATAGAAGGAGTCAAATTAGACACAACACCTAGGAATGATTCTATTATACTTTAATGTACTGAAAAGAAGAATGAAAAGGAAGAGGAAGAATATACTGAGAGGTGAAAGAAAGAGGAAAGATGGGGGAAATTATATCCCATTATTAAGGTTAATGAGTTGAAGTCTATGCAAACAAGGAGGAAGGGGTGAGAGGAGCCAGTAACACTTGAACCTTATGCACCTGATCTTGTCAAAGGAAGGCAAAATACACACAAAGAAATATCTTTCACTAAAGAGCCAAAAAGAGGGATAAAGGGGAAGGAATATGGGGAAATAAGGGTACTGGTATATTAAAGGAGGAAATATTTATAACTTACTTGGAGGTGCTAAGAATTGGAAACTGAAGAGGGGTATACCAATTGGGGAATGACTGAATAAATTATATAAATATGATGGAATTCTAATGTGCTATAAGAAATAAGAAAGGTGATAGTTTCAGAGTAACCTGGGAAGTCTTATGTGAACTGATATAGAATGAGATTAGCAGAACCAAAAATGGTTATAGAGTAGCAAAAATATTAGAAAGACAGACAATTCTGACAGATGGGAGAGGGATGGTCTTTGCTGATTGAAAAAATTAATTTTAAAATAAATCAATGGTCTTTACATTTAGCTACTGTAAAATAGAATAGCCTATCATAAAATTGTTCTAAATCACTATTCAGAGATGCAAATTAAAACAATTTTAAAATGCCACATCAAACAGATTAGATTGGCTAACATAGCAGAAAAGGGAAATGATAAATGCTGGAAAGGATATGGAAAAATAGGGACATTAATGAACTGTTTGAGTTGTGAACTGTTTCAATTGTTCTGAAGAATAATATGAAACTATTCCCAAAGAATTATAAGGCTGTGTATACTCTTTGATTCAGCACTACTACTACTAGGTTTATATCCCAAAGAGATTTTAAAAAAAGAAAGAAAAAGGATATGTATGCAAAAAAAAAAGTATTTATTTATAGCAGCTTTTTTTGTAGTGGGAATTAAAGGGGATGCCTTATCAACTGTGGAATACCTGAACAAGTTTTGGTATGTGATTGTGATAGAAATACTAATATGCTCTAAGAAATGATAAAGGGGATAGTTTCAGAAAAACTTGGGAAGTCTTATATGAATTGATCAAGTGTGAAGTGAGCAGAACCAGGAGAACTTGTTACACCATGTCATTAATACTGTAATGATGATCAACTGTGAAAGACTTGGCTACACTAATCAAAACAGTAATCCAAGACAAGTTCAAAGGACTTATGATAAAAAAAAAAATGTTCTCCACTCCCAGAGAGAAAATTGATGAAGTGTGAGTGTAAATTGAAGCATTTTTAAACTTTATTTTTCTTACTTTTTCCCTAACATGGAAATTTACAATATGGAATTTATTTTTGTGACTTCACATATATAATGGATATCATGCTGCTTGTCTTTTCAGTACATGGGGAAGGGATTGAGGGAAGAACATAATTTAGAAGCAAAAAATACATTTAATGGTTCAAATATTAAAAATCAAGTAAAAATAGAATGGCTTGCCCCTTTAAGTAGTGAGTCCCCTTTGATGAAGATGTTCAAACAGATGCTAGTACATAATTTGAGAAATGCTATAGAATGGATACACATCCTTGATAATAAATTAGACCAGAAGGTTCTAAGTACCCCCTTCTAAATCCTATGATGATGTGTTTCTGAGTCTATTAATTAGCCTTTCTATTCCTATCTGTTAGCTACACAAAACTATTATTGAAAGAATTATATTAAATTATAATTTTAATAATTATATGACAGTATAAATGATTATTTCTTTTGTTATTATAAATAATAATATTTTGAATATAAAATATAATTAATAAATAAAATAAAATCTAATAAAATATTCTCAACTCTGTGAAGATGATTCCATCTTTCCTTGGTGACTCAGAGATGATCTATTTAAATCCTCTTCCATTGCCTCATTGTATAGTAAAGATGACTCTTGGTGAACAAAGACTGTGCCAATACAACATTCATGTTGGGAAGTCTTATCAAGGCTTCTATTGTGGGGCCCAGCATGTCTATTGTCTGAGAACCAACCCAGCTACATGATGAGAGGCTGATCACCAGAGAAAACTGGCTATCAGGTAGCAAATTTTTTCATCTTTGTGAAGCTGTTATGAAGGTGCTTTGATCTGTTTGGATGAAACTATAAATCTTTGAGGAATTTAAATATAGATTATTTATTAAATCCTTTAAGAAAAACTTTGCATGTAAAGAAGATAGTAGCCATAATGTTACCTTCTCTATGAAAAGCTAAATAAGAGAATATCAGGCTAACTGCTCTTCATGGCTTCTGGGGAAAAGGACCCTCCAGGTAATAGAAAAAGGTAAACATTTTCAAAATGTGTCACACAAGTGCTAAAAATAATACCCTGGGATTGGAAACACAGGCAGACTTTGCAATAGTATTTTTCCTCATTTTTCAACAGAGGAAAATGATTTTAGAGCAAACAAACAAAAACCTTATAATTAAATTCTCTTTCAAAGTAACTTCTACAGTTTTCTTTTTTTTTAAGTTCAAAAACATTTGTTGAGTGTCTGTTATTTTCAAGGGCCTCATCTAGATGCTGGAGAAACAAAGGTAAAGGAGGGCACAGGCCTTGCTCTCAAAGAGCTAACATTCTACTGGTAGAGAGGGAAGGTGGAGTAGATACCACATATCCCAGATGGGCAGTGGTAAGAAGACCCACTGTTCAACATCAGAGGTAGAAAAGGGGAAAAAAAATTGTTGCTATTACAAGCTATGGAAGAGAGAGGTCAGGTAGGTCACAAAGAAAATCTCTAAGGAGCAAAATGGGCTGGTAACATAAGCTATTCTCCACCACAAATTGTTGCTAAGTACAGGGTGACCACATTCCATACAGAGAAAAATACACTATTCTCCCATTTCCTTTTGCAACATCATACAGTCTTGGCCATCACAGTGATGAGAGGGACCCTGGAGAGGTTGAGAACATGATATTGAAAAGTGCTATAAAAGAGCCTGGGAGGGAAGGAAAATATTCAGGCACAAAGAGAGGTGGTCAGAGGTGACTTGCTCAATTTACACCAAAATGGAGGCTAATTCTAAAATGGAGTTTCTCTTGTGGAGAGAGGGAAGATGTAGGGCCTTTCTCTCTTTGCCTCCACAGATAACTACAGGGTGTTCTGAAAGTCATCTGGGACACATGGATATTAGGTAGAGATTATGGTTGGAGCAAAGGAAAGATTTATACAGAGTACTCTAAAAAGAAAAAAAAATGGAGAGAATACTTTTATCTGACTGAGAGAGACTGTCAGGAAGAAGGTAACCCCTAGAATAAAACTTGAAGGGAAAAAATGGATTTTGAACGTTGGAGACAAGAAGAGAGGATATTCCAGGCATGGGGGCGAGTAGAGGAGGTAGAAGAAGAGGTCAGAATCCTGCCTTAGTGAACAAAGTTGGGATGTCAAGTTCAAGCTAATAGTCCAGCTTGCTGGGAATGGCGACAATTTTTATAAAGGGTAATAGTATGAAATAAGATTAGAAACATAATTTGGAACTGGATTAAGGGAGAACATCAATGACAGGCTAAGGAGATTGTGTTATGCAACATGGACTCACTGAAGGTTTTGAGTAGAAGATGTTTAGATCAGACCTTTGCCTTCAGGACAATTATACTGGTAATATCGAGGCAGCTAAGTGGTGCTATGGGTAGAGTACTGAGCTTGGAGTCAGGAAGACTCAAGTTCCAGAGTTCAAAGTTCCAGAGTCACTTAACCCAGTTTGCCTCAGTTTCTTCATCTGTCAAAATGAACTGGAGAAGGAAATGGCAAAATCATTCCAGTGCCTTTGCCAAGAAAACTCCAAACGGAATCATGAAGAGTTGGACACAACCAAAAAATGACTCAACAGCAGCAACAACTGTGAATACTTGATTCAGAGGGGAGAATCTGGAAACAAGGAACCCAGTTAAGAAGCTATTAGAATGATCCCAGGGAGAGGTAGTGATGGATTCTATTAGTTCAGTAATCATATTAGGGGGAAGAAGAGAACAGCTAAGAAAAGACATCTGTCCAAATGTTGGAGAGAATTAGCTTTTGAGTGCACATCTTCAGTAGACTGTGTCATACATCTGTTTGGAAGTGCTATAATCTGTGGCACATTTAATTCTTTTTTTCATCTTTTTTTATCTTTATTCTTTCTTGCCCCATATATCTTATCAGTTTCCAAGTCTTATTTGTTCTATCTCCAAAACATCTTTTCTATTAATCACCTTCTCTCCACTCACATAGACATCACTTTGTATGTAGTGTATACTGTTTGCTTAATAAATGCTTGTTCACTGTTTAACCATATTTGAGGCTCTCACCCCTTCTAATCCACACTGTCATGATAACATTCCAATGGATCTCCCTGTCTCAAGGTTTTTTCCCTCTTAAATCTATCCTCAACATGGCTACTAAAGTGATTTCCTAAAACACAGATCTAACCATATTATTCTTTTACTCAGTTAACCAAAAAGAATTTCTATTACTTCCTAGGATCAAATGCAAATTGAACCTAGGCAAATGCTAATTCAGCATTTAAAGTACTTCATACCTTTCCTAGGAGGGTTGTACTGAACTCCCTTTTATGTATGCTATGTTCTTGGTCCAACCACTCTGGAGGGCAATTTGGAACTATGCACAAAGGGCTTTAAATGAATGTCTGCCCTTTGACGCTGCCATACCACTGCTGGGTTTGTAACCCAAAGAGATAATAAGAAAAAAAAACTTATACAAAAATATTTATAGTCATGCTCTTTGTGGTGGCAAAAAATTGGAAAATGAGGGGGTACCCATTGATTGGGGAATGGCTGAACAAATTGTAGTAACTGATGATGATGGAATACTATTGTGCTGAAAGGAATAATGAACTGGAGGAATTCCATATGAACTGGAACAACCTCCAGGAATTGATGCAAAGTGAAAGGAGCAGAACCAGGAGAACATTGTTCACAGATACTGATACACTGTGGTAAAAAAGAATGTAATGGACTCCTATACTAGCAGCAATGCAATGAACCAGGACAGTTCAAAGGAACTTGGGAGAAAGAACACTATCCACATCCAGAGAAAGAATTATGGAACCAGAAATGCATTAGAAAAATATATGCTCGATCACATAGTGTGATGGGGATGTGATTAGGGTTTTGACATTAAAAGATCACTCTACTACAAATGTGAATAACATAGAAATATGTTTTCTATGATACATGTAGAACCCAGTGGAACTGCTTGTCAGCTTTGGGAGGGGGGGAGAAGAGAGCAGGGGAGGGGGGATTATGAATCATGTAACCATGGGAAAATTCTAAATAGAAATAAAATAATAAAATAAATAAATATGTATGCTATGATCAAACAACATTGATCTTCTTGATGTTTCTCATAAAAGTCACTGAATTTTCCATCCCCATGTCTTAGCACAGGCTTTCCCCTTGCCTGGAATGCATTTTCTCCTCACCATCATCTTTTAAAATCTCTAATTTCTTTCAAAGTTTACATGAAACTCTGCTTCCTTCATGAAGCCTTTTCTCATCCTCCCATTTACTAGAATTACCATTTCCCCAAATCATTGTTAGTCATTTTCTCATTTGGAGTTTTCTTGGCAAAAGTACTGGAGTGTTTTGCTATTTCTTTCTGCATATCAGTTTATAAATGAGGAAACTGAGACAAGCAGGGTTAAGTGACTTGTCCAGAGTCACATAGGTAATAAGTGTTTGAAGCCTGATTTGATCTCCCAAACATGAGATTTCAGTCTCCAGACCTGCAACTCTTGTCTCCTGTTCTACCTAGCTTTCCCTCTCCCCACATTAGCTTGCATTTATTTTATGTGGAGTTTTTTTTATATGTCTATATGTACACATTATCTCCTTCAAAAGAATTTAAGCTCCTTGAGGGCAGGTTTTGTTTCATTTTTGTCTTTTTATCCCCAGCATCAAGTACAGTGCCTGGCACATAAGTAGAGCTTGATAAATGTTTGTCGATTGACTGATTAATCTTGTATAGCTGTAGAACAAGACTTTATAATGAATGTTGAATAATTGCTTGCTGAGTGATATCTAATTTTACAGTTTTTAAAGCAGTTTCACATAAATTCACATTTAATCCTTAAAATAGCCAAATGAGGTAGGCATAGCAGATATTATTATACCTAATTTGTTGATGAGGAAGATGAAGCCCAGAGATGAAAAGTAGATAGCCTGTGATCAGGATAAATAGATCGTCCGTAGATAAGATCATAGAATCACAGATGTAGGGCCAGAAAGGAATGACCTTAGAGGCCATGTAGTTCAACCAACTCATTTTACAGATTTTACAAACTGTATCCCATATGGACAAAGTGACTTGTTTACCATCACACAAGTACTAGGCAAAAACAAAACAAACAAACAAACAAGATGACCCCAGATATCTGACTCCAAATCCAGCCTATTTTCCATTCTACCACTCACATTTTCTGCCTCCTGACCACCATCAGTCTTTCTCTATTGTTGTCCAGAGGGCCAGTTGACCAAGATTTTACTGTGCCATTAGAAAGGAGAGGCTGTACAGGAGGAAGGATCACTCCTCTTCTCTCTTGGAATACTTCAGTGCCATCCCAGAGGCAAGATAGTTTCTTTTTTTCTTTCTTCCTTTTTTCTATGCAATAAACTTTTATTAAGCACTGCATTTGTGAAAGGTGCTGTGTTAGGTGCTGGGGGAAAACTGATGAGTCGGCCCCTGAGTTAAGACTTAAAGGAAAATGAAGATTTGTAGAGGCAGAGATGAGGAAGGTATATATTCCAGACATGGGAGAGAATCCTCATAAATGCATGAGGCTAGGAGCTAGAATGCTGATGTTGGGGAAATGTCTAGTTTAGGGGAAATGGTGATTGGAAAAGGGAGTAGCAGAAAATCAGTTAAGAGGACAAGTGGGAGTCAGATGGTACAGGGCTTTTAATGCCATAATGAGGAGTTGGTACAATAAATCAGAGGCAACAGTCTCAAAGTTATTTCAGTAGGTGAGGCATATTGTAGGGTTACACCTTAAGGTTGTGGGCAGGTAGGTAGCTTAGTAGATAGAATGCCAGGCCTGGAGTCAGGAATACTCCTCTTTTTGAGTTCAAATCTGACTTCAGACACTTGCTAGCTATGTGACCCTTGGCAAATCACTTAATCCTATTTGCCTCAGTTTCCTCACCTGTCGAGTGGGCTGAAGAGGAAAGGGCAAACCATTCTAGTATCTTTGCCAAAAAAACCTCCAAATGGGGTTATGAAAAGTTGGTCATGACTGAAACAACTCAGCAACCACACTTGCTTCTGTGGTCAAGTTGACTCGAACTCCCAATTCAATTCAATTCACAATGATTTTTTAATCTATTCTATGCCAGACATTTTGCTGGGTACTAGGAATGCAGAGATAAAAATGAAATTAATTACTCCCCTCAAAGAGATTATATTTTACCAATGGGAAGCATGTTTACAAATAGGCAAATACAAAATATAGAGTGTAAAACCCTAAGTAGTTTTCTGGCTTCTCCCAAATATGGCTATAAATGTCTCCAAATTATCTCCTTCCTCCCTCCCTGAAGTGATAAACAATTTGACCACGGTTATACTTATATGATCATGCAAAACGTAATTCCATATTGGTCAAGTTGTGAAAGAATACTCATAAAAAGCCAACCCCCACCATATAAAAACATAAAGAAATAAAATAAAGCAAATCATCCTGCTCATCATTTATTATAGTGCAGAGTATTCCATCACAATCATATACCATAATTTGTTCAGAATGGGAAAATAAGTCCAGAATGATACTTTGGAGTCAGTCAAAACAACCCTGTGTCTCAATTTACACCTAGTAAAGTGGTAAAGATGATTAAAATATAAGAAAAGTCAGTGTCAGAAAACAGACATTCCAGAACTGTAAGCTGGTCTAATTTTGGAAACCAACCTAGAATTATGAAAAAAAAGAGAGACTTAAATGTCTCTTTCCTGACACAGAGATCCCAGTACAAGGAGGTTAAAAATAGAAAGGTCCCTTATACATCAAAATATTTAGAGCAGCACCATTTTTATAGAAAAGAAACAGTCACTGTCTATTAATTAGGAGATTACTAAACACATTTTGGTATATTAATATAAGGAAATATTACTTTATTTTTAAACTATATTTTGTCTTTTTTATCACCAGCATTTAGCACAGTATCTGACACGTAGCATGTTTATATATTTTATTATTTAATAAATGTTTATTAATTGATTTGTTTATTGACTGATTTCTCTTAGCGATTCCATCAGCTCTTATGGTTTTAATTATCATCTCCCTGCAGATGACTTTTGGGATCTATATACCCTGATCTACCTCCCTAGCTTTATGTGGATATAACACAGAAATCTTTAAATCATCATGTCCAAAATAGAATTTATATCTCCCCTAAGCTAAAATCTTTCTCTCTCCCACTTATTGAAACCACCCTAGTTTGAGTCCTTAACACCTTTTGCCTAAACTGTTGCAGTAGCCTCTTAATTCACATTCTGATTTTCAGTCCTTCCCCTCTCCAGTCCATCCTCCTCACTGTTGCTGAAATAATCTTACTAAAGTACAGGTCCAACTATGTCATGCCCAAGTTCTAGAACCCTTAATGGCTCACTATTGCCAGTAAGATAATAGGATTCTATTGTGTGCAGATGCAAAGCATGGAATCCCTGCAAAGGTACAGGGATAGGGATTCCATGCTTTGCATCTGCACACAACAGATTCTCAGCTTCACATATAGAACCCCTCATAATCTAACTTCAACTACTTCCATGCCTTTGCACAGAGTGTCTCCCAAGGCTGAAATGGTCTTCCTCCTCATCTCCATTTCTTAGAATTCCTAGTTTCCCTTAGAGATGATCTCATCTGTACTTTCTTTTTTGGAAGCTTTGCCTGGCTTATCAAACAGATAACACTCCTTCCTCATGTACATACTTAAGTGTGTGCACATGTGCCATTTTTTCAATAGAATGTAAGTTTCCTGAGAGTAGAGTCCCCTTTTTTTTAAAAAAAATCAATGTGATCCTAATGCAAACGTATAAGGTACTTAAATAAATGCTTATTGGATTAGAGGCTCCTGGCTTTTCTGAAGACTTTCAGCTGCTTTTTTCCTTTCCTCTTGCTAACTTCTCAGTCTTCTATTGTCTTGGTCTACCTCCCCTAGGAGCTGTTCCTGTCTCTTGACCCAGGTCAATAAAAATGTCTTGGGTATGCCTTTGAATATGACCTTACCAAAACTACAAGGAAAGGGATAGAATAAACACACACATCATTAAACAGCCATGCTAGACTTTCTAAACTTACTAAGAGAAAACCACCTCAATATAAAGTAGAAAAATAAAGCAACTTAGATTTGGGAGGAAAAATAAACAACAACCAGATTTATTGAGTGGAGGATGAAGACCAATTGGGAATGTCTGTAGGTAGATTCATTAAATGAAAAAGTTTCTAGGGAAATAACAAGAGAATGGCACCCAGGGCATCCAGGCATTCAAATCAAATGACGAGCAGAAGCTTGGTTTTACTGTTATTAAACTTTATGCCAGAAAAACATAAGCATGCAAAGAGGTAGCATCAGCTGTTTCATAAATTGTACGAGGAAAATGACTGACACAGATGGACTTCAGGGACAGCTGATGTTTTGAAATCTAGTGTCAGCCCATCTGAATTGAAGATAAACGAGGGGTCTTTAACAACCCACCATTCTTGAGACCTGTGTATTCACTACCTTATTCTCTTTGCTTCTTTGGGTACAAGACATCCTCAGTCACAAGGAAAGCATACTAAGGAGCTATGCCCAAAGCTGGCATTTCAGATTCTCTTACATGCTCTTTCAGCCCGTCTAGAGCATAAATAGAGGGCTCCTATAAATTATCATTAATAAAGACCCTTAATATGAGATTGGCAGGGGCCTTAGAGCTCATCTAACCTAATTACCTTATTTTCTACTTGAGGAAACTGAGACCCAAAGAGAGGAAATGACTTGGTTAAGGTCACATAGCTAGTAAGTATTAGAGCCAAGATTCCTTTGATCATAGATCTAATGTGATTTCTTTGAGTCATTTCTGGAGATAGGTGAAAGAGAAAACTTGGTAGAGGAGGTAATATTTGAGCTGGCCCTTGAAGAAGAGGTGGGCAGAAAGGGTGTAGTATGACATTTAAAGAGGAAAAAGCAGAACAAACTGAAGTACATGGTAGAAAATAATAGGGAACAGGTAGTTTGAGGGACAGTAGGTAGTCTGTATGGTACTGTTACAGCACAGTGGATAGAGTGCTGGATCTGGAGTCAGGAAAACTCATCTTCCTGAATTCAAATCTGGCCTCAGATGACTCTGGATAAATCATTTAACCCTGTTTGCTTTAGTTTCCTTATTTCTATAAAAGGAGCAGGAGAGGGAATGGCAAGCAACTGTAATATATATCAGATAAAGAACAAACATAACTGAAACAGGTGAAGAGCAACAATAACAAAATGTACTCTATTCCAAACTGGATTTTAGTTGGTTGTCCAGTGTAGAACCTCAAGCCAAAGTCATCTTCTGAACCCTTGAACGGATTTGGTCTTCAATTATCTGGTCAGAGAATCAGGCTCAAATGATATTGATCTGAAAAGATAGTGAAATCAGAGCATATCTAGACTTAGATTTGAGTCTGGACTCAGTCACTAAATCTCTTCAACTTTCAACAAGTAAATTAATTTCTCAGGGCCCCACTTCCAAAATGAGAATAGTAAATTGAGTGATTTCCAAGACCTCTTATAACCTTGTCATTTGATGGTTTATAGATCCATAGACTTTTCAAACTGGAAGAGACATTAGACAGTAGTACAGTCACTCAGTGCTTATGAGAAACTGAGTTTCTGAGAAGAAAAGTGGCCTGCTTAGTAAATGATTATTGACTATCACAGGTGACTTGTGGAGCAAGAATCTGAACCCAGATCATTTTATTTCTAATGTCCTTTCACTTCTGCCTCCTTGAACCCTATTTTAATGAGGTTTCTTTTTCCTTTTTTTTTAAAATCCCTTACCTTCTGTCTTAGTATCATTTCTAAGACAGAAGGGCAGCAAGGGCTAGGCAATCGGGGTTAAGTGACTCACCCAGGCTCACACAGTTAGGAAGTGTCTCAGACCAAATTTGAACCCAGGTCCTCCTAACTATAGAGCTGTCACTCTATTCACTGTGCTACTTAGCTGGCCTTTAATGAAGTTTCAATGAAAAAAAAATGCTAAGAAAATAAAATTATCAACACTCTCAGAGACACAAAAGTCATGTTGTCTCTCTACAACATAAGTAGAATCCTAAACCCTTGGGGCTAGAAGGTACCCTAGACCTTGTTAAGGCCAATCATTGTCCCATTTTCCTGCTCTAAAGGAAATGTTTTCTATCCTGTCCATAAATACCACTTTTTGAGAAAGTGCTTTCCCCAGCAGTTCTTTCACAATTATTTTGCATATTCATTTGCCTTCTCTTCCTTCCCTATCAGCCACTGGAAGAGAGGGTGATGCAAGCCCCTAAATGATGGGGTTGGGGGAAGGGGGCTGGCGGCTTCATTGCTGATGTAGGAGTTTTAAGTCAATGGTTCATAATGATTGAAGGAGGCTAGACTGGGGAAATATATCCTTGAGTGGTCAGGAGGCTTTGTCTTCCCATTTAGGATGAGGGTTGCAATTTCCTTCCTCTCTTGCAATCAGCTTCCTGTAACATAGACTCTGTCATTATGGGCAATGATCACCTGCAGACAATGGAAGGATAATCATTGATTTAAAAATACCTAAAAATCATCATTTAAGCAATACTCTCCATTCACACCATGGACTTAGGAACAGCTACCATATAAAGAACACTAAGTTCAGGACTGCCAAGCCGACTAGGTCCTTGTCCCAGCTCTACCCCGAGATAATAAATAATTGTGTGACCTCTGGGGGAGTCATTTCACCAGTTCTGCAACTTAACTTTCTTTGTGACCTTGGGCAATTCACTAGACCTCTGTGGGTCTCAGTTTCTTCACCTATCGACTGAGGGAGTACGAGTAGATGTGATTGATTACCACAGCAGCCCCTCAGGAGACAATCATGTCACAGGGAATCTTAACCCCAGATAGGCAAAGAGGATCTCTGAATGCTGGATTGTAACAACTGCGGTCATAGCAGACAATGTCAAGATGATCCTGCTCAGATCCCAGGGCCTGATTAAATTGACTGAGACATTCTGGAGGTACAGCCATCATTACTGAGGCAGACAGCAATCCAAAGTCTCTAGACTCAAGATCATAGGATTTAGAGTTAGAAGGGACTTAGAAAGGCTATTTAGCTCAATACCCCCATTTTATAGATGAGGAAACTGAGACTCAGAGAGATCAAGGCTTACCTGAGTCACATAGATAGTAAGTAACAGACCTGAGATTCAAATCTAGCTTCTCTGACTCCTGATCCAGCATTCTTCCCATTATACAACACTGCTAAAATTTATTCAGTCTTGAAGGCATGAAATGTTCCACTTATTTAGCTAGGGTTCTTAACCTATTCTGTTATCAACACCTTTGGCAATCTGAATGGAAATGCCAATTTTCACTTAGAGTTTAATAAAACTAAAAATGTAATTTTTTCCATTTAAGTCCATGAACCACCCCTGAAATCTATCCATGGGACCCAGGGTCGAGAACCTAGGCTTTAGGAGAACATAATGGTCACACGTACATTGTGACTCACTCACTTGAGTTATTTTCATTTTTTTCTCTTTCAAATTTCATTTCTTCATTTCTTTGCTTTTAATGCCATATTCATTCCCACATATATCTTTCTTATTCTGCCATTACACATCTTCCTTATCACAAAAATGATTAAACGAAAAAAGCAGATCAATAAAACCAAAAAGCATTTTGACCACCCTCAGACAGTGTATGAAACATTAATACAATCTAACATTTATATATAGTGCTTAAAGGTTAGCAAAATGTTTTACATAGTTTATTTTATTTGATCTTATTTCTACAACCAGAACCTTTTATATCCAATGAAGAGAGTGTATTTTCTCATTCTTTTCTGAGAAAAGTCCTGGTTACTATAGTTACATAATAATTACATATAATTTTATTATTTTTGAAATGAATTATAGCCAGTGCAAATATTGTTTTCCTGGTTCTATTACTTCACTGTACATCAGTGCATGTAAATTTTTCCATCTTTGTTCTGAATTTCCATTTATTGGTGCCATTTCCTCTCTTCTAAGCAGATTTTGGCTCTCTCTTTTTCTTTAGTCAAAAGATTTAAAAACATAAACATTTCTGTTCAAATAAAAAGTAATTACAAATGAGAAGGATCCCAAGAAGCCATATGGTAAAGCCAACTTTGTCCAAGCACAATTGTATATGCAATGACAAATGTGCTCTATAACTCTTAAACATATCCATAAATAATAATAATGTAATAAGTAATATTATGCTTTTTGTTACATTATGAGGTCTTATACTATCTCTCTGAGGTTGTTGATAGAGAATTTTAATTGGGTATAATATCAAACATGCTATTTCAGGAAGGCTTTTTTCACCAAAAATTAGATTTTCCTGATACAGAAAGACCTGTTGATACCTACTCCAAAATCTTCAAAGGGTAAAATACACAGTTCTTAGCCTAGCATTCAAGTCCCTCTCCAATATACCTCTTTAGTCTTCCTTTCCTCTTCTTTCTTCTCTATACTCCGAATTCCAGCCAAGTTGTTTTCTTGTTTTGACTCACCCTCTTTAATCTTGATAATGTAGGCAACCTGACTTCCATGCCTGAACCATATCCCTTCTTTGTCTCTAGCTAGTGGACTTCTTCTCTTTTTAAAAAATATAATAAAGAACAGAGGACAACTACAAGCACCTCCAGCAAGAATGAAGCAACTAGGCCAAAGCCAAAAAGAAGTTCAGCTATGAATGTATCTTATGATGAAAGGAACATCCAATGCTGTGAAGATCAATACTACACAGGAACCTGGAATGTAAGATCTGTGAATTGGATGTGGTCAAGCAGGATGTGGAAGCTGAATGTGGACAGACAGGAGATAGAAATATTAAACATTGACATCTTGGTGTCAGTAAATTTAAATGGATGGGAATGGGTGAATTACTATGATCATTATCTATACTTCTGTGGACAAGAATCTTTTTAGAAGAAATAGAATAGATTACATAGTCAAACAAAAGGGTGAGAAAAGCAATACTGGGATATAATCTCAAAAATGATAGAATGATATCATTTTAAATCCAAGACAAACTATTCAACATAATAGTAATACAAGTATTCCAACCACTGATGCTGAAGAGGCCAAAGCTGATTAGTTCTATGAAGAACTACAACATCTAGAAATAACATCAAGAAAAGATGTTACATTTATCATAGGAGATTAGCATGCTAAAGTAGGAAATCAAAATATAATTGGAGTAATAGGTAAGTTTGGTGTTGGAGTACAAAATGAAGCAGGGCAAAGACTAATAGAGTTTTGGCAAGGTAGTCCTCTCTTCATAGCACACACTCTTTTTCAACAACCCTAAAGGCAACTCTACACATGGGCATCATCAGATAGTAAATATAGAAATCAGATTTAATATATACTTTGCAGCCATAGGTGGAGAAGCTCTGGAAAGTCAGTTAAAACAAGACCTGGTGCTGACTGTGGCTTAGATCATGGACTTTTAAATGCAAAATTCAGACTTGAGTTGAAGAAAGCAAGGAAAACCATCAGACCATATAGTATGTAGGTATGACCTATATGAATAACATCCCTTATGAATATGAAGTATAAGTGATGAATAGATTTAAGGAATTAGGATCTTGTAGATAGAGCATCAGAAGAATTATGGACAGATCTGTGATATTTTAAAGGAGGTAACAACAAAAACTTTCCAAAGAAAAAGAAGAGCAAGAAACCAAAGTGGCTATCTTATGAGGCTTTACAAATAGCTGAGGAAATAAAGAAAGGGAAAGGGGGAGAAGGAGAAAGATATACCCAACTGAATACAGAGTTCCAGAGAAGAGCAAAGTGAGAGAATTTTTTCTTAAATGAGCAAAACAAAGAAATAATAACACCATATGAAATGCTAGGCTGGATGGATCAAAAACTAAAATTAAGATTGTCAGGAGAAATACCAACAATATCTGGTATGGGAAAAGCAAGAGGTCTCTATAAGAAAATTGCAGATAACAATGGAAAATGTAATATAAAAAATGAGCATGATAAAAGTTAAAAATGGTAGGGACTTAATAGAAGCAGTAGAAATCAAGAAGAAGTGGAAAGAACATGCAAAAGAACTATAAAAGAAAAATCTTAACATTGTCAGTAACCACAGTGGTATCATTACTGATCTAGAGACATACATTCTAGAGAATGAAGTTGAGTGGGCCTTAGGAAACATTGCTAACAATAGGGCTAATGGAGAATTCCCAACTAAGCTATTTAAAATCCCCAGAGATAATACTCTGAAAGTTATATACTCAATATGCCAGCAAATTTGAAATATTCAACAGTGGCTAATGAATTGGAAAAGATCACTTTACTTCCCACTCCTAAAGAAGGGCAATGCTAAAGAATCTAAATTAAGCCACAATTATATGCATCTCTCACACCAGCAAGATATGCTTAAGATTCTGCAAACCAGGCTTCAGCAATATGTGAATCAAGAATTACCATAAGCAGACCTGTTTTCAAAGAGGCAGAGGAACTAGAGACCAAATTGCCAACATAAACTGGATTGTAGAGAAAGGGAGTTCTAGAAAAAAAAAATCTACTTCTGTTTTTCCTCGAACTAAAGCTAATCAGATGTTCCCGATTTGGTTTTAATTGTTGCTTCTTGACCTGCTTAGACACTTCTCAGGAGAAAAATAAAATCATTTTGTACTTCCATCTCTGAGAACTTGCCACATTTTGTTGTGATCCAAAAGAGTATGCTAAGACTGTATATGATCACCTTATTTATTAACTTTATATGCAGAGTACACCATATGAAATGCTAGGCTGGATGGATCAAAAACTAAAATTAAGATTGTCAGGAGAAATGCCAACAATATCTGGTATGCATTCAATATCATTTTGAGGGAAGAAAGTGAAGAATTAAGAAGCTTCTTGATGTGGGTAAAATAGGAGAATATAAAAGCTGTCTTGAAGTTTAGCATTATAAAAAAACTAAGATCATGGCAACTTGTCCCATCACTTCTTCACAAATAGAGAGAGAAGAAATGGAAGTAATGGCAGATTTATTATTCTTCGGCTCCAAGATCACTGATAGTGACTGCGGCCATGAAATGAAAATATGCTTGTTCCTTGGAAGAAAAACCATGGCAAATCTGGACAGAATATGAAAAAATAGAGGCATTACCTTGCCAAAAAAATTCTGTATAGTCAAAGTTATGTTTTTTCCAGTGGCAATGTATGACTGTGAAAACTGGACTATGAAGAGAGCTGAGCACCACAGAATCATTACTTTTGAATTGTGATGCTGGAGAAGCTTTTTGAGAGTCCCTTGGACAGCAAAGAGATCAAATTGGTAAATACTTAAAGAAATTAATTCAGACTATTATTTGAAAGGACAAATTCTAAAGCTGAAACTTAAACTATTTGGCCACATACATAATGAGAAGGCAGGACTCACTGGAAAAGACTCTGATGGTGAGAAAGATTGATGACAAAAGAAGGGTAAGGCAGAGGGTAAGATGTAGTGTCATGGAAGCAATGAACATGAGTTTGGACAGACATTGGGAGATAGTAGAGGACAGAAGGGACTGGTATGCTGATGGGCTTACAAAGAGTCAGACATGACTGAATGATTGAACAACATGCCCCACTTATTTTTGTCTTGCCATCTCTCCAAAATCCCAGTATCCTTTGCACACTTAGTTCACTGTAAATATTAGACCATATTTAGTTGAATGTCAAAAATTTTTCCCATTCACATGGTACTTAGGATTTGTCTGCATACCCAGCCTCCTTAGCAGAGGATGAAAAACATGTGTGTTTCTCAGCTGACTACCTACAATGGCATTTTCACACAGTAGACCTACACAGTTTTGTTCTAATAAACCAGGTCATTTTAGTCAGATTCTTTTGGATTTAGTCTTTTGAATGTAAACATGGCCAGCAATAAATATTGTTACTTATATTAAAGAATCCTGGTGAAATTGGGATTTGGAGTTTCTATATACTTTTCATCCATCTGAATAAAAGATGTGGCATTAATGTAAATCCTTACATCAGCCTGGCCCCTGGCTAGAAAATCTGACTCTTATTTATTCAATTGCTTTAGGACAGTTTTATTTGCTACTCTTGGTTCATCTTTTAAAGGAGATAAGAAATATAGGCCAGACTCCCAGTTTAAGTGTCTAGGCTAAATTGTTTATCCCTCTGGCCTATCTTAGAATGAAACCTTTCCTACGAGGGTGATGGGAGCAGTGTAGCCATACCATCTCACATAGGAATGTCTTAAATGCATACTTAAATACATGATTTACAACAGGCTCATGCATACAGATTGCAATGGGGGAGTTCTTGGTTGCATCCACCCCAGGTGAGAGGTTGGGTTTGATGACCTCTAAGCTCCCATTCAGTTCTGAGGTACTGTGGTTCTTTGATCTTCCCAACTTCATTTCTTCTATCCTCTTTTCTCTCTAATATTCCATTCTTGGAATCCTTGTGCCACTCAGCTTCAGTCCCCTAACTTCAAGGTCAAAGAAGAATTCAAATTACTAGCCATGACTGCATATATGCGTGCATACACACAGAGAATCTCAGCTTCCTCTTCCGTAAAATGGGAACAATAATATGTCTAGTACCTCCCTCCTAAGCTTGTTGTCCAGTTTAAATATATAAAGTCAGACAACAAATACAAAAAGATTCTCTGAACTTAAATCATCATGAATATGAAAATTTTAATATGATATATTGATGTCAATTAATATTATTATTACTTCTTCCCTCCTATACATATGCATACTCCTTTGTCCTAGAATCACCTATGGAGAAGACTCTCTCTCTCTCTCTCTCTCTCTGCCTTTGTCTGTCTGTCTGTCTTGCTGCCTCTGTCCCTGTCTCTCCTCTCTTTAAACCTTATTTTCTGTCTTAGTAATAATAACTCTAAGACAGAAGAGTGACAAGGAATAGGCAATCAGGATTAAGTGATTTGCCCACAGTCACACAACTAGGAAATGTTTAAGGCTAAATTGGAACCCTGGATCTCCCATCTCAAGGGCTGGAACTTTAGCTACTGTTGTATCTACCTAACTGCTTCCAGTCTTCCTTGACAAGAGTTTTTGCTATATTAGTACACGGAATAGTGTTCCATGAAATGAATAATTATATTTCTGTTTGCTTAGTGCAATGCTATTATGATAAAGGGAGAGGGATTACTAGGGTATAGTAATAAGAGCTTTGCCAAAGGGTGCTAAAACTGAAGGCTCTGGCATTTGTATTTTTTCAGCAACCTAGAAACAAAAGATCTTAGCATCAAATTAACAATAATAATTTGTTAAAAATAGGAAGCTACCAGATGCCAGACTAGGGTGAGGTCCTCCTTTGTGACTAATACAGTACACTAGGAACCTATTTCCTTCTGCTTACACTTCTTCCCCCAGGCGTAAAATTCATGGTTATGGCTCTGCTGAGGAGAAGGTTGGAAAGAAAAGATGATCAAACAGTTAGTAAATTGAAAAGAAATATAACTATTCCTTCACAACCAGACTTCTTCCAGTGTCTATTAAGAGGGCCAGATAGACAGAGGGAGAGACAGATAGGCAGACAGACAGAGAGAGAAAGAGAACATAATACTGTTGGACATCTACTTACTACTTCTGTGACTCCTAGGCAAGTTTTTTGTTTTCTTTTTTTTGTTTGTTTCATTTGTAAAATAAGGGGAGAAAACAACAAGCATTTATTAAGTACCACTCTGTGCCAGGAACTATAAGAGGCACTGGAGATACAAATATAAAAATGAAATAATCTCTACTTGCCATGAGTTTACAATCTAATGTGAGAGATAAGTACACATATACGTATATACAGTCTTCCCTCATTATATCATGGTTCACTTGTCATGGCTTCCGTGTATCACAGGTTTTAAAAAAATATATATCTAATTCTGTATTGTAGAGTTTTCACTATATTGTGGGATTTTGTGGATGAATACCATAATGTACACAATGGAAATGCAGTACGCCACTACCTCTTGCGCAAGTTTGTCAACATGAGATTGTACACAGCACACTATTGTTTGATGGAATAAAAAGTGACCAACCACAGCGCTGTGTTCCATATCCTAGGTATTGATTGACAGTGTATATAAGAGTGTGGGAAAGGTTAGTAAGGGTATGGAAAAGGTTTATAGGAGAGTGGGAAAGGTTTATAAAGCCTTAAAATATATACAAATAATAAAATAAATATAACACCGCTACTTCATGGATTTCCACCTATGGCAGGAGTCTCTGAAACTTAACTCCCACAATAGGTAAAGGATCACTGTACATGATAAATATAAAACTAATCAGTGTAAATGTTTACAACAATGTAGTAATTTGGGAAGGAAGGCTCTAGCATGGGGGAGCAGGAAGGATTAGGAAAGGCTTAATTTAGAATACAATACCTGAACTTTATCTTAAAGGAGGAGAGACTTAGGAAAGGAGAGGTACATTCCAGGTGTGAGGGATGGCCAGGAAAAAAGGATGGATTAGAAATGAAGTGCCATATGTGAGGGACAAGAGAGAAGGCCAACTTGGCTCAATCACAGAGTGGAGGAAGGAAAGTAATCTCTAGTAAGTCTGGAAAGCTAAGTTGGAGCCAAGTTGTATAAAAGGGCTTTCAAAGCTAAAGACATATCCAGCATTATCCTAGAGCAAAGATATCAAACACATACATAACATTTCTGAATATATCCCAAAGCAGTTCAAAAGTTAATTGTAAAATATTTAATAAAATACAATAAAACATTAATATCATATTGATATATTTGTACATAAATATACTAATATATTGATGTGTTATTAATACATGGTTTTAACAATGATAATTAATAATGATATTAATATATGGTTTTCTAAGTCAGTATGCACCTGCGGAGATCCTTATGCATAGCTTTATGTCCCTGTTACTATTTCAGTATGATGCCACTGTCAGAAAGGCTCTAGAAAACCATTGGATTTGGATAGAGAGAGAGATCACACATCCACATCTACATTTGAGGAAAATCATTTTGGCAGGACAGGTGTGGAGGGTGGGCTACAATGGTGAGAGACTTGCATCAAGGAGACCATTCAGGAGGCTCTTTTACTCATCTAGGCAAATGGTGATGAGGTAGTAGCAGAATGAGTGAATAGAAGGAAGGGGTTAGAGATGTTGTGAAGGTAGGAAGGAACAACAAAATTTGGCAACTGATTGGATAAAACACGATGAGGGATAGTTAGACCAGATTAAGGCAGCAATATAAACTGGGGAAAATGGAAGGATTTCCCTGTTTTCCCTATTTTTCACATTCCCTCCAGATTTGCCATTTTCCTTTTCTAACAGGTACACAGTCTTCTAGGTGTGAGGTGGTACCTTAGAGTTGTTTTAATTTGCATTTCTCTCATTATTGATGATTTTGAGCATTTTTTCATATGACTATTGATAGGATTCATATTTTTCTTCTGAAAACTGCCTGTTCCAGAGATTAAAACCATAGGGTTTGGGGAGATTACAAAGAGAAAATATAGATTAGGGAGAGAAGAAAGCCTAGGACAGAACCTTGGATAATATGGAGCTTGACCTGGATGATGAGCCTACATGCTTAGGTGATGCTTAGAAGATGTGGGGGGCAAGTAAAAGTTGAACCAGGAGACACTAGTGTCACAAAAACCTAGAGAAGAAAAGGAATCCTAGAAGAGTAGGTGGTTACCAGTGTCAAATGCAGCAAAGAGGTTGGGTAGGATTAGGACTGAGAAAAAAATAATCAGATTTAACCATTAGAAGTTCATTAACAATACTATACTTTCAAATATCATTCCTATAATAAGTAACTAGAGATTTAAGTCCAAAAGTGTAGCCTGGAGCCTTTCCTATCTTCACACACCTCACTACTACCTCCATTCCACATACTTTTTTTTAAACCCTTACTTTCTGTAATAACTCTTAAAATTGAAGGGCTAGACCAGTGGTTCCCAAACCTTTTTGGCCTACCATCCCCTTTCTGGAAAAAAATATTACTTAGCCCCCTGGAAGTTAATTTAAAAAAATTTATAGCAATTAATAGGAAAGATAAATGCAACTTTGGCCATCACCGCTCCCCTGGATCGCTGCAGCACCCACCAGGGGGTGGTAGCGCCCACTTTGGGAATCACTGCACTAGACAAACAGGGTTAAGTGACTTGCCCAGGGTCACACAGCTAGAAAATACCTGAGGTCAGGGTTGAGCCCCAACATACTGCTAATTAGATCTAATGATACTGGCCCCCTGGCTGTTCCATCCATATCTCATCTCTGGGCGTTTTCTCTGCCTCTCCTCCATGCCTGGAATACTCTTCCTCCTCAGCTCTCCCTTCTGACTTCCTGGTATCATTTAAGCCCCAACTAAAATCTAGTTTTTAATTTTAATTTTTAAAAAACCCTTACCTTCTGTCTTAGAATCAACTGATTCTAAGACAGAAGAGTGGTAAGGACTAGGAAATAGAGGTTAAATGACTTGCCCAGGGTCACACAGCTAGGAAGTGTCTGAGGCCAGATTTGAACCCAAGACCTCCCATCCCTGGGCCTGGCTCTCAATCCATTAAAACTTCCAGCTGTCCCCTAAAATCTAGTTTTTTACAAGAAGTCTTTCCCAACCCTTCTTAATTCTAATGTCTTCCCTCCATTAATTATTTCTTATTTAGCCTCCGTATGGCATGTCTGTACATATTTGTTTGCTTGCTGGCTCCCTTATTTGATTTTGGAGAGCAGGAATTGCCTTTTTCATTTTTTATGCATCCTTAGCACTTAGTGTTCTGGCACCTACATGGTAGACATTTTTTTCTTTCCTTTTTCTTCTTCTTTTTTTTTTAACCCCATAAACTTTACCTTTTGTCTTAGAAATACTAAGCATCAGTTCTAAGGTAGAAGAGTGGTAAGTGAATTGTCCAGGGTCACACAGGCAGGAAGTATCTGAGGCCAGGTTTGAACCTAAGCTTGTCTCTCTATCCACCAGGCTTTCCAAGCTGGCCCTTATTAAATGTTTATTTAAGGATATTGAGCGATCAAAGACATCATTAATGAGATGTTCTCTGATGTCCCTTCCATGGACATCTCTCATTCTGTTGCTTCTTTCTTTCCTTCTTTCCTTTTTTTTTTTTTAAACCCTTGTACTTCGGTGTATTTTCTCATAGGTGGAAGATTGGCAAGGGTGGGCAATGGGGGTCAAGTGACTTGCCCAGGGTCACACAGCTGGGAAGTGGCTGAGGCCAGGTCTGAACCCAGGACCTCCCGTCTCTAGGCCTGACTCTCACTCCACTGAGCTACCCAGCTGCCTCCTCTTTCCTTTTTTTTAAGCCAGAATTGTGATTTCATCAGTATAGGAAGCTCCCAGTGTGGCAGTTCCTTCCACCAATGCAGATCAGCAGCTAATCTGTAATTTCTAGTCTATGGGAGTTGCCCAGAGCACTGGGAAGTTAAGTGACTTCCCCAGGGCACACAGCTGGTGTGTGGTATCAACAGGACCTGAATACAGGTCTTCTTGACTCCACCCTGCCCAGTCTCCTGCCTCCCACATTATAGCTCTCTTCTCTCTAATTCTGATATCCAAATATCAATATTAAATTAACTGTATTTTATTCATGAGAGTCTGGCTTGGTGGAGTTTGGCAGGTACCTTGGGGCCCTTATGATCCCTGAATTCTGTTCTTGACTTGGCAGTCCTGGAAACAGCAGCAACAGCAGTAATGACAGGAATGATGATAACAATCACAATAACACAAATATACTAGCAACAAAAGCATTTGGGAAAATAGAAAGTTATAGCCGAGTTACAGCAACGCACACTCACAAACATCTATGCATTCCCGCTTTACTCTAATGTGAAAATGTTCACATTTTTTTTTTTTGGTTGTTAGGAGACCAAATAGCAAACACTATCGTTTCTTCTCTCCATTGAAAGGATTTTTTCCCCTTCGCCCAGAGCCTCCTTTTAGAAAATTGGTGTCTGAGGCTGTTATAGCAACAAAAGGTAATAACCACGTGACACTATAGAGACTGGCTGAAAATGTGAAAAATTAATTCCACCACGTTGCTCTGTGGAAACAAAACAGCCCATCTGATCAAGGTCGTCGCCCCATTTTCCTCCCCTACCCCGCCACCATTTAACTGATTGAATGGGCCGGTCGCAGCAGGAGCACCCAGATGCAGCCTAGAAATCCAGTTACCACAGTCCACCCTAATCATTTTAAATGGCTGCCTGCCTTAAAATTGGGTCTCGAGGTGCCTGTTTCAGAAGGTCACAAACCAGAGATGATGGCAGGGTTGGGCAGAAAGCCTTTCCATCTGCTTGTCTCTCTGGAGTCGCTCTCCTCCATCCATGCAATTCTTGTGGGTCTTCATTGTTCTTCTCTGGAATACTGCCAGGACTGAGTCCCCTGAAGGTCCACCAAGACTTCCTGTGATGCAGGATCTCTGTGTAGGCGCCAGTAGGGACTGACTCTGAGCTCTCAGCTTACTACTGTAACAAAGTTTTCTTCCTTTCAGCTTAAAAACAAAAATTCATTTATGCATCCTATTACCTTGGAGAGGCTGCAGCGTTACCCCTATCCCTTTCCTTGACCTCTCTCTTTTCTATCCTCACTCCTCCGCACCCTCATCCAGCTAACTTCATAAAACCGGGGACTTAAATTTTTTAAAGACTGTTTCTGACAAAGCTGGGAATTAGATTTGGTGGAGCCCTTCATAAAAAATTGAAGGTTTGCTATATTAACATACATTGATTTATTCATGGTGTTTCATTACAAATAAGCGAGGATCCTGTAATATCAGGAAAGGTTAGGGGCGCAGGAGAGCCCGGTATATTATATTGACAGCTCAGTTGAAATTGAGCCGCTTTTGGATTGAATTTGGAACATAGGGAAGGAATTGGCTAGTAAATAAGTCATGAGTTTTACCTCCAAGTGTCTGTATATCAACGCACTTGCCACCACTACATGGAATAGAACTCAGACGGAATTTCAAGCGGGTGCTTGAAATGGTCATGTTTTCCATGAAAGGTGTGTGAGTTACCTGTGCCAATAACAATAACCCCCTTTCTATTAATAATAAAATCTGACATTTATATAGCACTTTATGATTTGTAAAGGACTTTGTGGGCATTATTTTTACCAAGGCTTCATAATAATCCCAGGAGGCAGTTCTGATGGGAATAATTACCTCTATTTTGCAGATGAGGAAAATAAGGTTCCAAGAGGTTAAGAGACTTATTAACCTGTGGTCACACAGCTAGTAACTGTCAGACTTAAAATTTGAACCCAGGTCTAGCAGTCTATCTATTATACTATACTTCCTTCATACTTCCATTCCATCCTTGGTAGTGGAAATCAGGGATTCTTTTTCACGGACTATGAAGACAGTCAAATTAAACAAAGAAAATAAAGAAATCCCTTGTATTTTGTATTTTGCATCTCAGAGTGTGTAGCACAAAGATCAGATGGCCCTTGGTAAGAGGTCAAGTTGTGACATTCTAAGCAAATAACCCAGGAGGCTATGAGGAAAGCCTCTGTGATTAGGAACACATGGTTAGTCTCTAGTCGGGACCTTTTACTTTCCGTTCCTGGACAGACCTGGAGGGAGCTGGTTATGAGGGGGTCAATTTCTTGCCATCTGTAACTCCACTCCTAAAATTTGGTTATTTTCTATGGAAAGAAACATGGTGGTAGGGTAATAAACCTTAGATTTGATATCAGGAGACCTGAAGTGTGAAATTAATGTTGGAAGTTCTGATTTGGAGTATCAGATCTGCTACTTATTACACATACAATCTTCGACAAATTTTTGAGGACTCAGTCTGCTCACCTACAAATTGAAAGGGGCAATCTAGATGAGGCCCAAGATACCTCCCCTTCCCCAGCCCTAAAATCTTATCATCCTATAGGCCTTCCCTGTTATTAAGATATAAAAATCATCCTATGATATTTCTGTATATGTGTCTTGTCTGGTGGGATAATGATATTGTCTCTGGTCTAGGAATCTAAAGGTCACATTTGCATTTGTAATCACAGCCCTGTCACAATTTGATAAACTGTAGGAAAGTTTTTTCTTGAATTGCCATCGCCAAGGACTTCATCATCAGGTAGCCAACCAATAGGTAAAGAGGCTTTAAGGACTCTGTTCTTCCCCAAACAAGGACCCAACTTTTTAACGACCATATTTTTCCTAGGATGCTTCAAGTTCTAAGTTTTACGAATGTGATGTTTTAAGTTATGAATCATCACCATCTCCAAAGAATTACCTTGAATGTCAATCAAAGGGTCATGTAGAAGATCATGGTGGGTACAAATAGCCCATTAAACTTTACTCATGGGAGAAGTAGTATCAGAAATGCCATCAGAGGGCTCTATATCCAGGTCAGAAGTCACGCTTCCTGTGTAGAAGGACTGACAGATAACCAACCAGTAGACAGCTCATATGCTCATTTGGTAGCCATATAACATCGAGACCTAAAACAATGTCACCAGAATGTTGAATGGACTCACCTATGAGGGAGCTAAAGGAGGGCCTGAATAAGGGTTGCAAAGGTTTAGTGGGCACAGGTGGGTCGAGATCTGTAGGACTGGCAGGACTACCCATGACCATGAGTTCCCAGATTCACCCAAGTCTTTTAGGAATCAGAATGAGAAGAGAAGTACATGATTGATCCAGACAGACAAAAACAATTTTCAGCTTCCATGCTATAAACAATAAATGACTTGTTTTCCAAAATGAAACCTGTTTTTTAGAGTCATTTCACAATCTATACTGGCTAATGCTTTCTTGTTTTTAAGTTTCATAATGAAAAGTGACTTCATCCTCTCAAGTGAGACACACCCTATCAGGCAACTATTAGAAGACAAAGAATTCATATTTTTACCATATTTCATGGTGGCAAAGCACTTTTCCACAGATATTGCCTCATTTAATCCCAATGACAAATCTGGAATGGTCCTGAGAGAAGCCTTATCATATCACCATTCTTTGAAAGATAAGTAAGCTGCCCAAGAGAAATGATGTGACCTGTGCAAAGTCTCTAACCCAGGTGTTCTGGCTCCAATCCTGTGATACCTACCTATTCTTTTGCATTATCCATTCAAAGAAGGTTTTCAGCTATTAGCTCTAAGAAAATAATTCTGGGAGGGGGAAATGGGGAGCAGTTGGGTGCCTCAGTAGATTGAAAGCTAGGCCTAGAGATGGGAGGTCCTAGGTTCAAATCTGGCCTCAAACACTTCCTAGCTGTGTGACCCTGGGCAAGTCACTTGACCCCCAATTTTTTGCCTTGGAACCAATATATAGTATTAATTCCAAGATGGAAGGTAAAGGTTTTAAAAAAAAGAAAGAAAAATAATGCCTGGACCTAAAGGTGGGAATCTGGGGTCAGGCTGAAACCTCAGACCTTAAGACGTGAATAAATAAAAGTTACTCTCAAATTGTGAAACCCCTTTCTTATTTTCTTGTGAATAAAACAATGTTACATTCATCTGGAATAAGAAAAGGTCAAGAATATCAGGGGAATTAATGAAAAAATGTGAAGGAAGGAGACCTAGGAGTACCAGATCTCAAAAGCAGCAATCATCAAAACAATCTGGTACTGGCTAAGAAATAAAATGGTAGATCAATGGAACAGAGTAGATACTCAACACACAGAGAGAAATGACCTTAGCAACCTACTGTTTGATAAACCCAAAGATCCCAGCTTTTGGAATAAGAACTCACTCTTTAAAAAAAAAGCTGCTAGGAAAATTGGAAAACAGTATGGCTGAAGGAAGGTATAGACCAATATCTCACACTCTATACCAAGAAAACGTCAAAATGGATATATGGGTTAGATATAAAGAATGATACCATAACTAATTAGGGAAACACAGAAGAGTGTACCTGGCAGATCTTTGGAGAAGGGAAGAATTTATGACCAAACAAGAGATAGAGAGATATGAAATGAATAATTTTGATTATATTAAATTTAAAAGCTTTTGTACAAACAAAACTAATCTAACCAAGATCAGAAGGGAAACGACAAAGTGGGAAAAATTTTTATAACAGATGTCTCTAAAAAAGGTCTAATTTCTCAAAGCCATCAATAGTTAGATGAAAAAATGTTCTAAATCACTCTTGATTAGAGAAATGCAAATTAAAACAATGGTGAGATACTACCTCATACCTCTCAGATTGATCAATATGACTGTAAATGAAAGTGGTAAATGTTTGAGGCAATGTGACAAAATTGAGACACTAATGCATTCTTGGTAGAGTTGTGAACTGATGCAACCATTCTGGAGGGCAATTTGGAACTAGGTCCAAAGGACCATAAAACTGTACACCCAGTAATGCCACTATTGGGTCTGTATTCCGAAAGGATAATAAAAAGGGGGGAAAGACCCACTTGTACAAAAATATTTATAGCTGTTCTTTTTGTGGTGGCAAAAATTGAAATTGAGGGGCTGTCCATCAATTAGGGAATGGCTGAACAAATTGTAGTACATGTTGGTAATGGAATACTATTGTCTATAAGAAATGATAAGCAAGATGATTTTGGAAAAAGCTGGAAAAAACTTAAGGAACTTGATGCAGATTGAAATAAGCAGAACTGGGAGAACATTATACATAACAGCAATATTGGATGATTATTATCTGTGAAAATTTGACTACTCTTAGCAGTGCAATTGAAAGACTTATGGTAGGGAATGCTATCCACTTCCAGTAAAAGAACTGTTGGAGGTGTCTTTCATATCAGTGTATTTTTGTTTTTATTTTGGAGTTTTGCTCTTACAACAATGATCAATATGGAAGTGTGTTTTGCATGACAATAAAGAATGAGGAAAAAAATTCTACAAACCTAAACACTGCAAAGAGATACCTTCATAGTATTTGCCACATTTCACTTCTCCTTCCCCTGTACTAGGGATAAGAGAGGAAAGCAAATGAACTTAGTTTTTTAAAAAATTGGTTTTTTCATTGCTTTCAGTTTCAACTTGCCCAAAAATTCTTTCCCAGGATTCAAATGGAAGTGGCCAGGTATTGTAAGAACTAGGAATGGAAGGCAACCTAAGAGTTGGAGCCCCTGTCAGTTTTACAAATGAGTAAACTGAGTCCCAAAAAGGTTGGGTCTGTCACCCAGTCACACAGAAAATCAGTAGCAGAGCTAATTTTAGCCAAAGATTTGTCTCTGAATCGAGCACTCTTTCTATAACATCACTATGCTTCTGGTACAGGGGAAGCTTGAGAAATAGAATAAACTAACAATCAGCAGTGAGAAGAAAGCAGGAGACTGTATAAGTATCTGGATAATCATAACCTTTTCTATAGTGCTATAAGGTTTTCAAAGGTTTTCAAAGCAATCTTGTAGGGGAGGTTATGTACACTTTAATATCTCCATTTAACATTTCAGAAAACCAAGTCTTATACAAATTAAGAGGCTTTCCATGATCATGTAGTGTAAATGCCAGGACTCATACTATTCCTATTCCATTATGACTCTTCTGATGGTTGGCCATTAGTGAGTGAGATAATCAATAAACATTTATTAAGCACCTACTATGTACCAGGCACCAGGTGCCAAGTCCTTGGGATACTGAGAAAGTAAAAAAAATGCCCTTTCTCTCAAGATTAATGGGATAGAAGACGTGCAATATATATGCAAGCTCTCTTGGAAATAATTAACAGAGGGAAGGCCCCGGAAGAGACTGAACCTATCATTTCATTGGCATATTTTACTCTAGATAGGGAAACTCCTACTGCAGGTCAGCACTTCCTCTGAAATTTAGCCTTATGAATTGTCCAGGTCATGAAGAGAAAATGACTTACCCAGAGTCACACAGGTAGTATGTATCACAGTGTCTCCTGTGTCTTTCCTCTGCCTTTCCAGAAGCTAATGGCTAGATATAATCTCCTTGGTTGTTCTTTTGCAGATAAACTACAAGGCTGTGGGTTCCCTCGATCCAAATGCTGACCTTTCGAGCCAGAGGGGGAAAGTCTTCAAGCTTCGGAATGAAACCCACCACCTCTTTGTGGGACTGTATCCAGGAACAACCTATTCATTCACTATCAAGGCCAGCACATCAAAGGGCTTTGGGCCTCCCATCACTACACGCATTGCCACCAAAATCTCAGGTATTTATTGGCAGGAGGAACATCAGAATAGCTTCCAGAATAATCATAGATTAGAAAGAAGGGGGACCTACACTATGCCTATGATGCTTCCTCCCCTTGGAAAGGTTCCAGATTTCTTTTAAAAAAAAATCCAGTATATGAAAATTCTGATTTTGAAAAAGCCATAACATTTATTTTTCCTACATATGTGCCATAGGACAGCTTTAGATATCAAGTTTTCTGTATTCATGTAAAATATAAAATTTGTATGTCTTGGAGGTTCATTGGAGAGAATGCTAGATTTGGAATTAGAGGACCTTTTTAAAAAAAACCTACCTTCCATCTTAGAATCAATATTGTATATTGGTTCCAAGGCAGACAAGTGGTAAGGGCTAGGCAATAGTGGTTAAGTGACTTGCCCAGGGTCACACAGCTAGGCAGTGTCAGAGGCCAGACTTTAACCTAGCACCTCCCATCTATAGGCCTGGCTCCCTATCCTCTGAGGACCTGAGTTTGAATCTGTATCTGTCATTAATACCTTGTATGACCTTGAGTCAATCACTTAACTATCTGGGCCTCAGTTTTCTCATCTGCAAAGTGGGGAGAGGGAGATTGGCTTAGATTACCATAGAGAGGTCCCTTCTAGCTTTAGAGCTATGACTTTGAAATCCTATGACAGAATAATACCTAGGAATCAAAATAGCAATAGCTTTCAAATATATAGTCTGTAGATCATTTTATATACTTAATCTCATTTGGTCTTTATAACTCTCATGATGTAGGTGCTATTGATTTCCCCTTTTATAGAGAAGGAAACAGAGTTTCAGTAAGGTTACATGACTTCTCCAAGAACAAACCTAGGTTTTTCTGACTCCATAAGTAGACTTCTGTGTGCCGACTTATTTCTCAAAGAGTCTTAAGGTCCCTCTCTTTATGGTCCTATGATTCTGTTGATACAAAAGAATTTTTTTTACTGCATTTGAAATCAAGGGTTTCAAGTTCTTGGCTCAATTGGCCAATCTTAATGATCTCTCCCAGGTGGTCTAAGATCTTTGAGATTTTGTTTTACTTGTAGCTTTTCAGAAACTCTCTAGGGATCTGTACCCCTTATGAAGTATGAAAATCTGTACCCCTCTGGCACCAGTGCTCACAGGGAAGCATCAAAACAAATTTACAGGGAGGTCAAAAGCTCTGTAGTGGAATTAGGGATATGAAGGCTTCAGTTTCCTGAGTGTTTAACTGTTATTCCTACTGATTAGCAACCACCATGCTAGGGAGGCCAAGGCCTTGGGTTTGGCCAATTAACCTTTGCTTTTGTTTGGCAGGCTCCTCAGTCTATGTCTTTGTATGCTGAGAGACTGGGAGAGACTGTTGGATGAAAACATAGCTCAAAACACTTGCCTTACTGGGAGCAAGTCTGGAATAGCATCTTCTTGTATAATAGATAATTATACAGCCAGGACACTATCTCTGTGAGAAGTCCAAACACAAAACCTTCTGACAAACTAGAAAACACCCAGACAGATACCTTTGTACAGCACTGAACAAGGGAGGCTGAGAACCTGCATCTTCTTGTACTCTGAAGCAATAAATATCTTTGGGGCTGATTCAGGAGCTTGTGTTGGAATGGAATTTAAAAATTAAATTAAAAATCTGCAATGGAATTAAAAAGGAAAACATTCCTTATGGCCCTTTCTGGATATGGGCTGTTTCCTTCTTTAGGAGACCCTGAGGCCCTTAGAATTATGATGAATTCTGGAAAAGTCTTAGAGTTTTCTGGCTTGATCTGGGACCACAGGACTTGATTTGAAGTCCTCAGGGGAAAAGGAAGGCAGAGCAAGCCTGTTGTCCAGGCCCCCTCAGACCCATCCCAGGCTGCAGGCTCCTAACCTCTGAGGTTAGCCTCCACTGAGCTTTCCTAAGTCCTAGGTGAACATCCAAGGGTATAAGCTAGGGAAGGTAGCATTGGGTATTATAAGAGATTGTGACAGGTTAGTGCTGGGGCCAAGGAATAGTGATGACTGTCCTCCATCACAGAATCACTTTCAGAGATCCCAGAACTTAAAGTGCTGGGAGGAATCTTGGAGACCCTCAAACCAACCACTTCATGTGATAAAGAAAGAGAGTCAGAGATAGGAGAAGGTCAGTCATAATAATAGTATGTGGAAAAACATGGGCTAGAAATGAAATCTTTGAACTACCAAGTCAGGTTATATAATTATAGGATCAGATTTAGAGCTGCAAGGGACCTTGCAGATCATCCAGGCTAAGCTCATCATTTAACAGAGAAGGTAACTGAGTCCCAAAGAAAGAAAGTGACTTCCTTGAAATCACAAAGATTATAGAATCATAGAGTTTTTAATTTAGGAGGGAACTTGGGATTCTTCTGGTTCAATCCCTTCATTTTGTAAATGAGAAAAGAAAGTCCTCAGGAGGCTAAGTGATTTATCCAAGTTCACACAAGTAATAATGGGAGTCAAACCTCAGTCTTCCAGTTGTGTCCCTTGGAGGAAACCTATCCCATAAGTGACTTTTCATGAATATTGATTCAGACCCTTTCTAAAGAATGGGGACCCATAGCAGTGTCCTCTCTATGTCAGTGTAAATCTGTGGACAGACAGAAAGTCACTTTCTCCAACTCCAAAAGAGGAGTCACCTGGCTTTAGCTTTCAATGCTCAGGCTATCAAATTTATTCCCTATAAACCGGGAATCCTTGATCTTTTCTGTGCCTTAGAGTTCTTTTGTAGGCTGCTGAACTCTCCTTAGCAGAATAATGTTTTTAAAGGCATAAAATATATAGGATAACAAAGGAAATCAATTAGATTGAAATTAAGTTTCATATTTATATATATGAACTTTAAAAACATATATATGTGTGTATTATATATATATATATAATACACACATATATACATGTGTGTATGTAAAATTTGTTTTTAAAGTTCACAGATCCCAGGTTAAGAAACATAAT
>NC_058131.1:344124872-344152451 GCF_016433145.1 Gracilinanus agilis | reverse complement strand
TCTCTCTCTCTCTCTCTCTCTCTCTCTCTCTCTCTCTCTCTCTCTCTCTCTCTCTCTCTCCCTTCTCTCCCCTCCACTCTCCCTCCCTCCTCATTCTCTTCCCCTCTTCCTGTCTCTCCACAGCTCCTTCGATGCCTGAGTATGACACAGATTCGCCTTTGAATGAGACAGACACAACCATTACTGTCATGCTGAAGCCTGCCCGGTCCCGGGGTGCACCTGTCAGGTGAAGTTCTACTTCTCTGTTGGGGAGATGGCAGGGCTCATATCGGATCTTATCCTTCCAGGGCTACACCTTTCTCTTTCCTCTGCAGCAATGGCACCGACACTTCTAGACAATGGCAGCCTCCAGGAGGCATAACTCGGGAGAAGGGTGGAGTGAGGCAGATCTAGAAGAGAGGGCACAGGATCTGTTTTCTGGGCAGACAGAAGTTCTCTAGCTCTATAAAGAAAGGCCAAAAGAGAGAGATGCAGGTCAGGGAGGGAATGAGGAGGGTTCTGACTGGCAGGTCACTGCTTCTAACATGCAGGAGCTGACCTGAAGGGAAGAAGGATGAATTCATCTTGTTAGTGCCAGGAGGCAAGGCTGGCTCAGCCGTGCCTAGGCTGGCTGACGACAGTGGATGCTCACCATACTGGGCCTTGGAAACACTGGTGATGGCACCCGTAGCCCAGAGCTGAGCCTAGCACAAAGCCAACGCCATCACTATGCTTGAGTCCTTGACAGTCACCCAGGAGATACTAATATAAAGATCAATGACAAATGTGTTTAGGGATAGGGAAAATAATAGCTAGCATTTATATGGTGCTTTAAGTTTCATAAGGCACTTTACAGATACTATCTCATTTCATCCTAACAACCCAGGGACGAAGACACTGTTATTCATGTAATTTTACAAATAAAAAAATTGAGACTGACAGCAGTGAAGTGCTTTGTCCAGGGCCACATAACTGAGAAGTGTTTGAGGCTTGGAACTTGAGCCTTCTTGACCCTAGCTCTGTCTAAGACACTGGAGAGAACATTCGCTGAGCTTCCTGCCAGTGCTTTCATTGCTGTAGTGCAGAACCTCCCTCTACCAGTACAGGGCAGTACCTTTGCTGGAACTTAGAGATTTAGAGAACTGCCTAGAAGTTTGAGGGGTTTTGACTTGCCCAGGGTTACCATAACCAATATGGGCCAGCAGCATGGCCTGAACAGTCTTCCTGAATCCAAGACCGGCTCTCTGGCTTCCCAGCCAGGTTGTCTCAAACTTCAAGGTCAGAGGAAGATATGTTCAGGAAGGACAAAGGTAGGAAAAAAGAAAGAGCACCCTGCATTTCTGCTGCCTGGTAGAAATACAAGTCACGTTTCAAAGCTGGCGGATCCAGCTGGAGTTTCAGGGAATGGAGAGCTTCCGGTGTTCTTGTCAATCTGCCCAGACAAGGTGTTTGCTGTCTGTGCCCTCTTTTAAAATAATGACTTGGAGACATGCCTCTGTGGGCTTTACATGGAAGGATTTTAAAGAACCCTTTATCCTTGGCAGTCTCTTATTGCTTCCATGGAATGAGAACCTTGGGTGGCATGCTCTCAGACAAAAGCATTCTTCCATTCCTGGCCAGGCCAGTGAGAAACAATATATTCTAGAGGAAAAAAAAATCCTTCTTGGCTATTTCCACCTGTTCAGAGATTGTTAAATGGGTCTATTTCTGGCCTGAAGATCCACCCGAGGGAGTCTTCCCTGGAGAGGAGCTTAACTCTAACAATATAGGTTTGGGAGCTGTAAGGCAGAGGTGTCCAACACGTAGCTTTGGCCCACATCATTTCTGAGTGTGCCCAAACCAGATTAAGATGCAATTGGGAAAATGTTTAACAAAATATTAAAAGAACAAAAAAAAATTTAACTAAATCAATATGTAGCCCTGATGTATGAATTAGTGGGCCCCCTTTCTGATTGAGTTTGACACCACTGTTGTATAAGGGACCTCAGAAGCCGAGTTGAGCCAACTTTCTCCTTTGACAGATAAGGAAACTGAGGAACAGAGAGATTAAAGATGATTTTCCTAAGTTAACACAGGTAGTAAGTGGCAGAGTAAGTGGCAGTACTTTGCCTAACATCATGGTGCCCATGCAGTCAGGAGCACCAGACCCACATCCACCTCCATTGAAACTGAGTGAAAGATTTGCTTCTGAATGCTCGAAAGAAGAACTTTGTTCTTCAAAGTCTACAAAGCACTTTCCCAAGGTGAGTAATGGAATCCTGGGTTCATTCCCATTTTCCAGATGAGGACACGGGATCTGAGAGGCTGTAATTCACTCATGTTCAAGAGGCAAGATTTGAATGCAAGTTTTCTGAATTCTCTGATTCAAATCTGATTTTCTGACCATTATGCAACACTGCCTAATATGGGGTTGTCAGAAAGATTGTTTGTCCTACATCCCACTCTGCAAAAATGAACCAACAAAACTCAGTGAATGAAATGTATATTTAAATAGAGCAGTCTTTGTTGCTTTTTTAATTGGCCTCCATTATCCTCCCTGCACACCAGGGTCCAAAATAGAGATTTTAGAAGGAAAATAAACAAAATACAAATCATAGGCAATTCTTTGTCATTCCCTTGGATACATCCAAGCCGCAAATGATGATAAGTAGGGATACCTTCAAGCCATGCTTATTATGAGTGATGTATATATATTGGTAATAATGTACCATGTGACTGGGCGCTTGCACCACATTTTGTACTACTTAATGTTTTGTTTTCTGAGCGTGCCACCCACAAACCATGAGACTTCCTCCTTCATGGGTGCCAAGGCTTTGCACTGTATGCCTCCCTAGACCCCATCCTTTCCCCACCCCCTTCTGCCTTCAGTATTAGAGCCATAACTAAGAACTGGGTGCTAAGCCTATGGATTGTTCCACAAACTGACACGTAACCTCATTTGAAAGGGTGAGATGAACACTAATAATGTCTTAATACGGGTCAAGAACAGTGAAAGACTGCTGCCATGGAAGCTTCAGGAGGAGGAGGAAACAGGATGAGCTGAGAAAGAGTTCACTCTAGCCTTCTGGTGGCTTCCTCATTTAACTGAATTATCCTTGCTAACTTAGCACCAGGTTCTGTTCCTTGTATGCTCCTGCAGGACTGCAAATACTGTGACTACCCTCTAAATTTAGAGCCAAAGAACAAAGTCTCAGGCACCCTATCTTAGTTATAGCTTTACTAAAGGCTAGGAAACAAGTCATAAGAAATTATTTACCAAGTCCAATAGCTTTGAGGTGATCTGTTGGAGTTCTGGGGAAGGAAGTATATCATCAGTATAGGTATAACAATCCTGACATAAGCTTCTATTTTGCATCACCCTAAAGTAGATGTTTTTTAGTCGTGTTCAACTCTTCATATCCGCATTTGGAGTTTTCTTGGCCGAGATACTAGAGTGGTTTGCCATGTCCTTCTCCAGCTCATTTTACAGATGAAGAAACTAAGACAAGCCAAGTTAAGTAACTTTTCCAAAGTCACACAGTTAGGAAGTATCAGAGGCTAGATTTGAACTCACAAAGATGAGTTCTCCTCACTCCAGGCCTGGCACTCTATCCTCTGTGCCACCCAGCTACCTCAGTGAAATCATAGGCCCAGACCCAGAAACCTCCTCTATAAAAACATAGAGTTCTGAATAAGTATATGTTTAATGGGTACGTGTGAAGGAAGGAAGGAAGAAAGGAAGAAGAGTCAGAGGGAGGGAAAGAGGAAAGAAGAAAGGAGGAGGGAAGGGAGAGAAAGCAGGGAAGGAAGGAAGGAGGAAGGAAAGAAAGGGAAAAGGAAAAGAAAAGAGGTAGAGAGCATTTTTATATGAATGATTCCTCCTTTCCCTCCTTCCTTTGTGAAAGCGTTTCCTGAATTATAAAATGCTATGCAAATGTAAGCTAAGCTGTTAATATTTCAGGCTGCTGAGATATAATTTAGAGAAGATTTGTTGAACTTGGATTAAGAAATGAGCAAAGCCCTTATCACTAGTAAGATCAGATTTGCTTGTGCTTCTCTTATGCATTTTCCATACTGCAAATGTTTTCCATTTCATTTAAGTTCTTTTTATAGGTAGCATATTCTCCTACTAGATTATAAGGGCCATGAGGGCAAGGCCTTATCTTTGTATCTCCTCAATGCTGAGCATGGCCCATTACACATAACAGGCATTTAATAAATGTTTGCTGAATTGAATTCATCATTAGAGTAGCCTGGAAGCATCCTAAAGCTGAAGGGAGAGTCCAGCTTGCTGTGGCTCGATGGGCCCAGCCAAAATAAAATCAATGTAATGGTCTCTCAGCTGTCAAACTCTTGGTCAGATTTCTATATATCAAAGAGCCATAGAGGTTGAGACACATTGAAAGGAAGTTGGACATCACTTAGTTGAACCCCATCATTTTATTGAGGAGGAAAATGGGCCCCAGGGAGGAAATGTGATTTGTCCAAGTTTACCCAGGGAGTAATTAGCAGATCTTCTGATGACAAATCTAGTGGTCTTTCCACTACTTAATGTTAATCCAGTTCAAATGGAGTAAAGTGGGACAGGGGAAGGAAAGGGAAGTGTAATGTTAGGAAAGCAGTTGGGAAAATAGAAAAAGCATCGAATTTTCAATTGTAAAGATTCTTCTCTGATACTCATTAGCTCTGTGACCACAAATGAGTCACTAATGTGTTCTTCAGAGGTTTTCTCTGCACCTCCAGATTTCTGTATCTCTAAAGTGAAGACTGAAAAAATCTACATCAAGACTCTAAATGATCACTCTATTGCAAATATTAATAATATGGAAATAGGTCTTGATCAATGATACATGTAAAACCCAGTGGAATTGTGCATCGGCTACAGGAGAGGAAGGAGGGGAAGGAAAGAACATGAAATATGTAACCATGGAAAAATATTCTAAAATAAATAAATAGACATATACATAAATAAATAAATGAATTTAAAGGGGGAAAAGTCTATATCAGCTATCTCCCAGAATTGTTGTGGGGGCCCAAATGAGATATGTGTAAAGTACTTTGCAAATGTTTAAGGACTGAATAAATGGCATTGTCCTGTCATCCTCCCAGACTTGTCCTCCATTAGTCTGGGTGTGGGACAGCTAGGCAGCTCAATGGATAGAGCCCCAGGTCTGGAATCAGGACCTCAATTTAAATCTGCTCTCAGACACTTACTAGCTGCATGATCCTGAGCAAGGCACTTAAATTCTGTTTGCCTTGGAGGCAGCTAGGTGGCTCAGTAGATAGGGTGCTGGGTCTGGAGTCAAGAAGACCTGAATTCAAATCTAGTTTTGAAACTTACTAGCTTTGGGACCCTGGGCAAGTCACAACCTTATTTGCCTCCATTTTCTCATATGTTGGAGAAGGAAATTGCAAACCACTCCAGTTTCTTTGTCAAGAAAACCTCATAGACGGTATAATCCACGGGATCATGAAGAGATGGACATGACTGAATGACTGAACAACACTTTGTGTATGTCATAACCTTTCTAGACCCCATTTTCTTCATCTCATCAAACGAGAGCTGGAAAGGAGAACTCTGATATTTTGAAATTCTGAGTTTGGGGCTGGTCGTCTGGACCAGAGGCACCCCTTTGGAAGATACTGGGCACTTGTTAATAAGTGGTGAGGGCTGCAGCTGCAATTTGTGGCCCTGGAATATAGCTCATCCCTATTTGGAGTGCAAAGAGCTCCAAACTGTGGCCTCATTGACACCAAATGCTGAGCAGAGCATGCAGCCCAAGATTTGTATCCATGCACTGCCATTTCTCAACGATTCTACATTTTGACCTTTCTCTTATGTCCATAGTAAGCCATCTTCCTAGTACACCCTCTCTTCTTGCCTGTGGTATTTCCCTCTCATTCTGAGCCAAATGTATCAGATTCTAGTTTGTCCAGAGTAATAGGTGAATGAGAGACCCACTATGTGGGCCAGTGTGAAGAGCCTTGCTATTTGTGGCCTCCATCTATTCATTTTTTTCAGCTTCATCCAATGTGCTGCTTGACCTATTTCTAGAATGCTTCCCAATGGAAATTTATTACCTTAACATGGGTTTCCTCGGGCCTCCAAAGAGTTATTGGTTTTTAAGTGACAGAAGTGCAGAATCATTTAAAAGATCAATCAAGCAGACTCAAATGTAATATTCAGCTCCTACTAGAGTGCCCACAAACAACCTCTGGCTCCCTACCCTGTCACTCTAATCTATCTGTTTCTGCCTTCAGAAGAAGTTGTTTGACCTTGTGTTAATCTTAATGTGGTCCCCACAGAGAGACTAAGGGTGCATCCCCACAAGCTGTGGCAGACCCATGTGGCTGTCAGTTCTCTTTGTACACAAACAGTGGCCATCTCTATTAATCCTTTTCTAGAACAAAATATGAGAAAAAAATCAGCTTCCCCAGTCTTTCCAATAGGCTGCCATTATGGTCACAAATGAAGACTGACCTTGCTCTCAGACATAAAAGGTAACGTGTGACATAGGCTGAAAATGGAGTTGAGGATTCAATGGCATTATTACGTGGAGTAGACAAGAGCTAGTGGTCAAGTAAGGCAGCTGGATGGTGCAATGGAAAGAGAACTGGGCTTGGAATCAGGAAGACTCATCTTTGTAAGTTCAAATCCAGCCTCAGATACTTACTATGTGACCCTGGGAAAATCACTTTACCTTGTGTGCCTCAGTTTCTTCATCTGTAAAATAAGCTGGAAAAAGGAAATGGCAAAATATTCGAGCATCTCTGCCAAGAAAACCCCAGTTGTGGTCACAAGGAGTCATACATAACTGAAATGACTAACAAATGGTCAAAATAGAGTAAAGAGTCAGGACTGAGGACAAAGAAATGAGGTAAAGTCCAAAAAAAGTAGATGAAAGTCTGATATTCAGTTGGGAAATAAGAATAAGACATAACATGCTAGAAATAAAAACACATATAAGTCTTGCCTCCAAAAGGAGATTTCTTATGTTCTTCCTACTGAATAGCAGAAGCCAATGAGGATCTTGAAATTCAAAGACTCTTATAAAGTGCAGTTGATCTCATAGATCAGTGATTTACAACTTCTCACTCTGGACCTCGATAGAATCTTAAGGTCTTTGTGGCACTTCAGGAAATATCAAGTATCATTGAATTCTCAAAAAAAATTAAGCCAATTTTAATTTGTTTACAGTAAAATATATGCCCTATAACACTTTTAGGAAGCAAGGGGTGATTGAAAAATCAAACAAATAAGGACAAGGATCTTAACTTCTAAATGTCTGGATAGTAATTATAGGCATGAAAGAAGTCATGTTCACTAATCTAACTGATCTCTACCATGTGGGTAAAGGGACAAAGAATTTAGTTCAAACCCAATATTGAAGTTTGGGTTTTGCTTTATTTTTATTTTTAATTTTATTTAGTTTTTAATTTTTTTTCCATGGTTACATGATTCTTATTGTCTCCCTCCCCTCTTCCCTCCCCCCCTTCCCAGAGTGGACAAGCAATTCCACTGGGTTATACATATATTATCACTCAAATCCTATTTCCATATTATTCATTTTGGTAATAGAGTAATCTTTTAAAACCAAAACCCCAAATCATATGCCCATATAAACAAGTGATAAATCATATATTTTCTTCTGGATTTCTACTCTCATCGTTCTTTCTCTAGGTGTAGATAGCATTCTTTCTCATAAGTCCCTCAGAGTTGTCCTGGATCTTTGCTTTTAGTACATTTGATCATCCCACAGTGTTTCAGTAACTATGTAGAATGTTCTCCTAGTTCTGCTTATTTATGTATCAGTTTACGTAGGCCTTTCCAGCTCTTTCTGAAATCATCCTGTTTCATTATTCCTTATAGCACAATAATATTCCATCACCATCATATACCACAATTTGTTCAGCCATTCCCCAATCAAAGGACACCTCCCTCATTTTCCAATTTTTTTGCCACCACAAAAAGCCTTTTCCATTTTTTTTATCTCTTTGGAATACAGACGCATTAGTGGGTATTGCTAGATCAAAGGACTTGCATTCTTTTAAAGCCCTTTGGGCAAAATTCTAAATTGCCTTCCAGAATGGTTGGATCAATTCACATCTCCATCAGCAATGCATTAGTGTTCCAATTTTGCGACATCCCCTCCAACATTTATTATTTTAATTTACTGTCATATTGACCACTCTGCTAGGTATAAGGTGACACCTCAGAGTTGTTTTGATTTGCATTTCTCTTATTGGAAGGGATTTAGAACATTTTTTCATATGATTGTTGATAGTTTTTTTTCTTTCTCTGCCTATTCATATCCCTTGACCATTTGTCAATTGGGGAGTGATTTGATTTCTTAGAAATTTGACTTAGTTCTTTATATAGTTGAGAAATTAGATCTTTGTCAGAGAATTGTTATAAAATATTTTCCAGTTTGCTGTTTCCCTTTCTAATTTTGGTTGCATTGGTTTTGTTTGTACAATACCTTTTTAATTTGATATAATAAAAATAATAATTTAATATAATCAAAGTTATTCATTTTACATCTTGTAATGTTCTCTATCTCTTGCTTGATCTTAAATTCCTTCCTTTCCCATAGATCTGACAAGTATACTATTTCATGTTCACCTAATTTACTTATGATTTCACTCTTTGTATTTAAATCATATACCCATTTTGAACTTATCTTGGTATAGGGTGTGAGATATTGATACAAATCTAATTTTTACCATACTGTTTTCCAATTTTCCCAGAAGTTTTTGTCAAATAGTGAGTTCTTATCCCAAAAGCTGGGATCTTTGGGTTTATGGAACACAAGATTGCTGAGATTATTTAATGGATTTTACTCTAATGAATTTTTATAGCATGTAAGTCCCTTGAAGTTAGGGACTTGCATTTTTGCCTTCTTATTCCCAATTCCATGTACACAGCAGGCACTTATTTAATGCTTGTCTATTGACTAGCCAATTAATGAAGTTCTTCTGTATAGAACATAGTTCCTCTGTTGAAATCCCTTCTTATCTCCTTGAGGAACTGACTTAACCCAATGTCCCTAAGAGGCTATTACCAACAGAGTATAGGTGCTGGTAGGTTCCTCGCAACCTGCAAAGTCTTTGAATACAGACACACTGGCCAGACTCCAAATTGGTTGAGCCTAAAGGGTTTATTTCCAGATGGTTGTACACTAGTTGATTACTTTTTTGGTCATAGCAACTCATAAAGATCATCTGTGAATCCATGGAAAGATATGCAGTAGTCTTCAATGATGGAGGAACTACTCACAACAATGAAATCATCATTCTCTAAGTGAAAAAGTAAATGGCAAATGCTTCCCTTTGTTTTTACATTTAGATTCCTTGATGGAATCATCTCTCTAGAAGAATGAGTTTTAAAAAAAAAAGGCTTAAAATGGAAATTAGCGACTTCGTTTCCTGGCCAACCAGAAATTGAATATTGGCAGACAGAACCCTAAGATGCCAGGAATAAAGAGGGATGGATACTTAGACATTTGTCCTTCCATGCTGTGCTGGCTCTTTTGTGTGCTAAGGATGTAGTGGGTAGTGTGGGTACTAGGCAGTGGTGCAAGGTGACAATTAAAGATCCAGGGTTGCCAATATAGGCAGTTGGAGTTTAACAGGACCAAGCAAGGTTTTTTGGGGTAGACTTTGCCAGTCACTGGGAAGTCAATAAAGAGGAAAGGATGAGGAGGACATAGGTCTTGATCTGGGGACCTGAAGTATTCTGCAGCGCAGCTTCACTGGCAGGGCTTAAAGAGGAAATACAAGAGAACTCTCGAGTTAGGAGAGAACTCTGACCATAGTTTACCTCTTTGATAGTGATCTGAGGGCTCCTTCTACCTTTTAAGCTATAGAAGCTCAGCCCTCCCTGTTCGACCCCACCTATCCTGCCTGGCCACTCCATAATAAAAGGGTATTTGTGACATCTCTAACCAGTATCTCCCATTATCAATGTCCTTTGGCAGGGACCTTATTTCCAAATAGACCTGAAGAATCTTTACCTTCTAGAGCCTCTGGTCTCAGGCCTTTATAGTCTCTCCCATAATGTTGCTGTCAACCTTGCAAAAGAATAGTTGTGGTCAAATACCACTCTCATCCTTCCTCTCCCCATCAAGAATCTTCAGAGGCTGTTTCCTCTAAAATAAAATACAAATTTCTCTGTTTAACATTCAAAGTCCAATTATGATCTGGCTTTAGCCTCTATTTATAGATTTACTTCATATAAATATCCTGAATGCAGTAGCATCATGGGAAGTAGATGGAGAGCTGGACTTGGAATCAGGATGATTTACCTCCAAAGCCCCAGATAAGTCACATACCTTTGCAATTTCCTAGGAGATTCCCTAAGACTGAAAATAGAAGAATAATTACTTTTTTTGCATTGGGAGAAGGAGGTTCTTTTCAGAAAACTATTACAGAGGTGAAGTCAGATCTGACTGGTTCATTCACTCTGCATTTTACCAAAACTGGGCTCCTTTTTTCCTCAAACTTAGCATTCCATATTCTGTCTCTGCACCCTTGAATACACTGTTCTCTATACCTAGAATATTTTCACATCTAGCTTTTAGAATTTTTAGCATTCTTCAAGGCTCCTTCCCTAGGCCACCTAGTTATTAGCATTCTTTATGTAGTTACTTGTTCATATGTTTTGTCCCCCAGGTGTATGTCTCCTGGAGATATGGATCTTTTGTTTGTTTGGTTTTTGGTTTTTGTACAACCCAGAGTTCCTTTCACCTAGAAGATATTTGACTTTTTAAAAAAAAAATAGAATGGGGGGCAGCTGGGTAGCTCAGTGGAGTGAGAGTCAGGCCTAGAGACAGGAGGTCCTAGGTTCAAACCCGGCCTCAGCCACTTCCCAGCTGTGTGACCCTGGGCAAGTCACTTGACCCCCATTGCCCACCCTTACCAATCTTCCACCTATGAGACAATACACCGAAGTACAAGGGTTTAAAAAAATAAAAAAGAAAGAAATATATATATATATACATATATATATATATATTTCTAAAAAAAAATAGAATGGAATCCTTCAATAATTTGTCTTGAGATCCTGGCAGACATTTAGAGAAATGTCCTTTATGTACTCAAATAAACAAATACCTTCCCTAGCTTATCTTTGAAATTAGGATAATTGGTGGAAGGGCCATAAATTAACTGACCTCTTTAAGTCATCGTCCACCTGGGGAGCAGAGAAGTTCTCTTCCTTTACTGTTGTTTCAGACTTGAGTTTAACAACTATTAAAAAAGTAAAAAGATATGGAGAGAACTACATTAGGAATGGAGGTGTATCTAAGTTTTAAGAAAGGGAAAACTTTATTGAGAAGAAAAAAAAAAGAACGATGATTGACAAATTTCCTCCAGGATTCCTTTAATAAAGGCAGATGTGGAGTGGGAGCTCATGAGCACACCACAGAACAGCTTGGGCTGTCTCTTGAGCTCCAGTGAACAAAATTGAAATCATTATAGTCTGATTTGCAGGCACAGGTATATGAGTGTCCAATTAGGAAGGAAAAAGTGAAAATTTAGGGGATTTATTAACATATATCAGCCTGAGGATTTTGAGAGTCTCTGTCCACACAGTGCAAGATGAGGTGCTACAATTATATTTAGAAATCATCTTCCTAAGCCAGGTCACCTATTTTGGCTCCCCGAGGCCCTCAAAATTTCATCCCAAGGCTGCAGAAGGCACAGAATTCTCCATTTTTTGACGTCAGGTAAGAAGAGCTGGGAAAAGAGACAGAATATTTGGGGGAGGAATTGTCTTCTGGTTAATATAGCCCAATCTTGGCAGTTGAAGCCAGGAGTCAATTTTTAGGCTGCTCAGCAGCAAATTCTCCTCCCATGTATATTTGTGTTTAGCCAGATAAAATCCTGAAGATCTTTTGTGAATTTGAGCAAAGATCAGTAGCATGGTTCTCATAGTCATGAAAGACATTTACCATCTCATTGTCTTATTTCCTCTTTTGGAGGAGATAAGATTTTCATATAAAATTAACAACCAAGGAAGGAGTCCGTGCCTTCCCTACTCAAGATGAAAGTTTTATCTATGGAAATTCTGGCTAAGAGTCTATTGGCTCAATCAGTAAATAAATAGAACTTTAATTTATTAATCACTTACTATGTCCCAAGTACTGCTCAGTGCTGTGGATTCAAAGAAAAGCAAAAGATATTCAAGGAGCTTATAGTCTAAAGGGTGAGACAACATGCAAACTACATGCAAGCTATATTGGGATAAATTTGAAATAATCAGCAAAGAGAAGGTGCTACAATCAGGAAGATTTTGAAAAACCTTCTTATAGAAGGTAGATTTCTAGTTGGGATTTGAAAGAAGCCAAGATATCCAGGAAGTGGAGAGGAAGAAGAAAGACATTCCATGCATGGGAGACAGCCAGTAAAAATGCCCATAGTTGGCTAATGGAGTATCTGATTCAAGAAAGATTGAGAAGGTAGTGTCACAGGATTGCAGAGTATATAGGGATGAGTGAGATGGAAGATGACTAGAAAGGTAAGAAGAAGAGAGGTTATAAAGGACTTTGAATGTCAAACAAAAGGATTTTATATTTGGTCCTGGAGGAGATGGGGAACTACTGTAATTTATAGAGTAGGAGACATGTTCAGACCTGTGCTTTAGGAAGATCACTTTGACAGTTTGGTGAAAGATGGACTAGACTGGGGAGAGATTTGTGGCAGACAGATCTATCAGGAGGCTATTGAAACCATCTAAGAGTAAGATGAGAGACGATGGACCAGGGTGATAGCAGAGTCAGAAGAAAGAAGGCAGCAAGTGAAAATGAAAGATACATATTTTACAAGGAAGAGCTGAATGTACAAGAAGAAAAAAAGGGGGCTTGTGTCTGTGTGTGTACATATTTTTAAGACACCATTTGGAGAGTCCATAGCAGGAACTAATCCAGAGGTGATGGAATTGTCATGTCCTACTCTTACACGGAACTCTTAAATTCCCTTAGTCCTCCTTTTAATCATGCTTCCTTTTCTAAAATAGATGATGCCTGATCAGCATTCAACCCAATGCAGATAAGAATTTTATTTACACATAGAATGCTATACTACATAGCACACTATGTCTACTATGTCCTGCCCTCAACTACTCATTCAGTAAATGGGCAGAACTTGTGGCTTTTCCTTTATACTACTTTTTAGATATATCGATTCTTTCTTTGCTTCTAGGCCAACCATCTCTTCTATAAGTTGCTTTAAAAATATTTTTTACTGACATCTCCTTTGAGAAACATTGCAGTAGACTGGATAGAGATATGACCTCAGAAAACCTGGGCTATAAGATGCAAAGAAGGTGCTAGTGTACTTGAGTAGTAGGAGTTCCTGACTGGGGCCCCCTACACTGATGAAATGCCAGGCCCTATAAAAAATTGGCTGTTCATTACTTTTATTTCTCAATATATCCCTGTCCTCTTACCTCAGAGCCATCCTTTATAAGAAAGAACAAAAAAAGAGGGGGAAAACATAGCTCAGCAAAACCAGCCTACACATCAATCAAGTCCAACTTTTTACTTGAAGTCCTACCTCCCTAATTCTCCACTTCTGCAAAGAAGGGATCCTCAGAGGTTTTTTTTTGTACCAAGCCTTGTCATAATTACATACTGTTGTTTTGATTTGGATTTTGTACATTTTTCACTTTATATGATCATAACCACTATATATATGTTTATATATGTACATATATGTATGTTTGTATTTTTTGTTCATTTGTTTTTGGTTGTGTCCAACTCTTCTTGACCCCATTTGGGGGTCTTCTTGGCAAAGACACCATAGTGGTTTCCCATTTACTTTGCTCATTTTACAGATGAGGAAACTGAGGCCAACAAGGTTAAGTGACTTACCAGGGTCACATAGCCTTGTAACTGTCTGAGGCCAGATTTGAACTCAGGAAGATGAGTCATCCTGGCTCCAGTTCTGTCACTCTATTCATTATGTCACCTAGCTGCTACTTTTATGACTCTCTATAATCTTCCTGTTCACTATTTCTTATGCATAGTAGTTTTCCATTATATTCATGGGCCACAATTTTGTTAGCAAAAGGACCATTTCCTAATCAATGGCATCTATTTTGTTTCTAGTCCTTGAAGAAGGTAGCTATGGATATTTTTAGGGATTTTTTATTGGACCTTTCTGTCTTTCACCACTTTGGGGTATAAACCTGAGTGGGATCTTTTGAACAAAAGGTATAGACATTTTAGTCATTTTCTTAGTGTAATTCCTTATTATTTTCCAGAATGGTTGGACCAATTTAACAGCTCTACCAACACTATAAAACCATCCATATATACTTTTCACATTTTTTGCAGTCACAATATGCAACTTGTTAAGTGAAACTTGAATTGTTTTGATTTCCATTTCTCTACGAGTAATTTGGAACAATCTTTCACATGGTTGTTGATCATCTGGAAGTCTTCCCCTGAGTACTGCTTGTTCATATCTTTTTAGTATTTATTTGTAACAGTATGACATTTTGTCATACTATATTTTGTTAGTGGCCTTTATATCTCAGATATCAGACCCTTATCAGTGATATTTAATATAAAAATTTTCCTCCAAATCACCTGCTTCACTTCTTATTGTGTATATTTTTTTTAGTGCAAAGCTTTTCAATTTTATATAACCCAAATTCTCTATTTTAACATTTGTGATTGGCTTTATTTTATGTTTGCTTAAGAATTGCCTCTAACAATCATTAAGGGTACCTGATCCGGTTCTCTTCTGTTTTTTTTCTTGTATGATCATTGATATTCAGTTCATGAGGCCATTTTTACCTAATCATACACACCATACAACTAAACATGTTGACTCAAGTTTAATTTTTGCCAAACCTTTTTTGAAGTACAAGATGCCTTAAGTTATGTCGAGGAACTATATGGTACCTTCTCTAAAAATGCATTTGTGACAGAAGATATATATCTTTGATGTCAAGATAATACAATGGGATATCTCAGATGTTAAGACTCATAGAGTCAGAATCTCAGAGTCTGAAGAGTCCACAGAATCCAGTCTTTACCTGAAACATGAACATGGATCTTCTTCTGACATTCCCATGGTCATTCATCCTCTTCAAGTACCTTTAGTGGTCAGGAATCTGTTAACTCTTGAGGTAACCCATTCCACTTTTTAGATAGCTCTGATTTTTAGAAGGCCCTTTTCACATCAAGGCAAATTTTGTCTGCCTTTAATTAATTAGTGGTTTTAGTTCTGACCTTTTGAACTATGCAGAATTATATACCTTGCTAACTCTCTTCACTGGTAGATAGATGGATAGGCAGACCTTTTATTAAGCTGTAATTATATGCCAGGGAGTGAGCTAAACTCCAGATATGTAAATATAATCAAACAAGGCAATTCCTGACCTGAAGAAGCCTAATAGGGTAAGACAATACGTACATGAGAGCTGAAAAAGGGCAGCAGTGGGTGGCAGGCAAGGGCAAGGGAAGTCAGGGCACATTTCTGCACAGCCTCATTAAAATACCTGTACTACCTCCCAAAGTGATATCTCATAGCATTGGCTTTAGAAAGTATCATAGAACCTTATTTTGAAATAGCCATAACATTGTAAGGAACAGTTGACACAGAGAAGGTTTGGAATTTTGGAAAAACAACCTTGAGTGACAGGAGCGGCAGTTGGAAGGAGAAGCAGAGGCTTGTGGGAGAAAAGAACCTTGTAAAGCAGTGGTTCTCAAACTTTTTTGGCCTACTAACCCCTTTCCAGAAAAAATATTTCTTAGCGCCCCCTGGAAATTAATTTTTTTTAATTTTAACAGCAATTAATAGGAAAGATATATGTATTAATGTCTCTACCTTTTTCGTAAAATATAGTAAAGAAAGGTATAAATCAGAAACATTGAACTTTGAAATTATGCAACTATTTATTGAACTCAGAATAGAATGTAATACAAAAAAAGTTAAAACATTCGAAATCCCAAATGCACCTGTGGCCATCACCGCCTTCCTGGATCGCTGCAGCACCCACCAGGGGGTGGTGGCACCCACTTTGGGAATCCCTGTTGTAAAGAGTCTTTGTCTCTGGGCTCTAAAGGAGACAGAGGACTTTTACCCAACCTCTGGAGTCTACCAAGACTGCCTAAGGGTTTCCCTGAAGACTTGTTTGGTTTCCTGCTTCTTAACTATATCATTGAAGAAGAATTTGTACATCTGTACATCTGCCAGCAAGCTAGAAGGAATCTGTGGACCGGACCAGCTTGCTGGACCAGTCCCGAAAACTCATTGTCTTGTCCTGTGCCAATTTAAGAGAGACCCTCATAAACCTTCTGTCTGTAGTTTAGTTTAGCTAACAGATAGAGGAGAGGGAGTAAAAACTCCTGGCCAAGGCCAGAAAGCTTGGCCAGGTATCAAGGACTTCAACTGTTTTTGTGACAGGGCAGGGCTACCTAACGCCACTCACCTCACCCATCCTTGATACTTCAATAACATAAATTATTTTGTTATCAAATTAGCAGTTAGATAAAGCTCCTTTGGGGACACAGTGGCAATAGAGGAAAGAAGAGGGAATGGGGGGAGACTGTTTATCAAGCTTTGGCTATGCAAAGTCCAAGGCTGCCAGGCATTCGGTCTTTGCCCCTGACAGGGTTGGGTTCAGGAAGGGTTTCTTGGGGTCCAGGCAATTAAGTTAAGTCCTGGAAAACAGTTTATACTCAAACCCAAAGAAAACCCCTAACTGGACCCTGATTCCTGTCCATCTCTGTCCGCTATACCAGTCACAGAGATAACCTCTTGATACCCTCTAAGTAAAGATGAAGAGTTCCCTAGATAGGCTTATCACACTCACAAAATCATCTTTACAACATTTATCTAATGTAAGTTTTCAGTCCCTCAACTTTAAAATGAAATGGTTGGTCTATACATTTCTGGCTCATTCAAAAATCACTGGCTCCCGTGGCTAAATCAGAATTTGGACATATCCTGCCTAATTTGTTAGTGCATATCCTGATTTTATAGTCCTACCTTGCCTACTTGTCTTTATATATAAACATATAGATATACACATACATATATGTAGTGGGTATGAATATATGTATATGCACACCTGTATATGAATACAGAGATATACATATAGACACCCACATACCACCCACCCCATAAGGCTCAGACCAAATCGCTGCCCTTTTTATGAAGTCTTCTCTGGCCACCCTAGCCCTCACTGATCTTTTTTCTATCTTCTCTGTCCTGATGAATTTTCTATATGTATGCATGTATGTATGGTGGAAGGGTGTATATTAAGATGGAGGATGAATCTGCCATTTCAGTGGTTTAGAGACTCCCTAGTGAGAAAACTTCCTCTGCTGATGCAGATCAGCACCTTTGCCTTTATTTCTAATCTGAGAGAACTGCTTAAATCATTAAAATCTCAAGTGGTTTACCCAGGGTCACAGAGCTGGTATGTCACAGGTAGGATTTGAAATCAAAGCTTTCTGACTTCAAAGCCAGCTCTCTGTCCACTATCTAATGCTGATACATGTATGTTTGCATGCATTTAGGAACAGAATGGAAAAATTTATGGTAATATAAATTTAATCCCTTGATAATTTTGAAATTTCTTTTTTGATACCTCTATTTACTGACAAGTTTTGTATATTTGTTTTCATTTTTTTAACTAGGTAAAAGTTGTTAGCCTTTCTTTAAAAAGCCATTTACTTGGGGACAGCTGGGTGGCTCAGTGGATTGAGAGCCAGGCCCAGAGATGGGAGGTCCTAGGTTCAAATCTGTCCTCAGACACTTCCTAGCTGGGTGATCCTGGTCAAGTCACTTAAACCTCATTGCCTCATTGCCTAGCCCTTACCACTCTTCTGCCTTAGAACCAATAAATAGTATTGATTCTAAGATGGAAAGTAAGGTTTAAAAAATAAGCTATTTACTCATATGAGCAAAGAACTATGAGATTTATGTGAATGGATAAAGTATTTGAATGGATAAAGTATTTGGCTTCAGACATGTGTAAATGTGCATATTTATGTATATGTATATAAACACACAGAGACATACACACACACACACATATATATTTCTGCAGATTCATTAGCATCTTACCCATAAGCCTCATCCTGATGTGTAGGTGACCCCAGCCCTCAAAATCTATACAGTGGAGAACAGACTATGTCCTCATAGTAGGGAGGATATACGTACAGATCAGGGGATTGATTTTATGTCTGTCTTTCAAGGACTAGCCTCTCTGAATTTAGAGAAACTCATCCATCACCAGACTGTTGGTCACCAGTGTTTTTTGTTTGGTTTGGTTTTTTAACCCAAGGCAGCTCACAAATAACATCTAAAGTGTGATTTAATGGATCTTATGGCAGAAAGCTTGGTCTCAAATCCTGTTTTTGCCAGTTCCTGTGTGAACTGAGGCAAAGGAGCCTGCCCTCCTGTGCCTCAGTTTTCTCATCTATCAAATGAAGAAATTGTCCAAAAGAGACAGCTAAGTGGCAAATGGATAAAGTGGTAGCTGTGAGTTAGGGACAACTCCGAGTTCATATTTTGCTTCAGGCAGTTCTACTACTCAGGGTGTGACCTTGGGCAGCCCACTTAATCTCTCAACCTGTTCCTCATCTTTAAAATGAAAGCATTGAACCCTATTCATGATTCTATGGCCTTATATTAGATAGCTTCTAAGGTGATCAACTCTAAAACTATGTTTCTAGAATTCTGTAATTTGGCTTTTTTTTCCTAGTATCTGATTTCCAATTGCATACAAGCTCCTCCCACTGGTTTATAATTCCCTTCTTTACCTCCCACTTGTCTACATTTCTAATTCTTTTCTTTCAAATACTTCTGAACCCCTACTTCTAGAATTATATCTAGACGTAATGTAAAAAATACTCCAGACCAAAACCCTCATTTTACAGATGAGGAAACTAAGACCCAGAGAAGGAAAGGAACTTGCCCAAGGTCACACAAAGAATAAACAACAGGTCTAGGTCTAGAATTCAGATCCAGGTGTTCTGGCTCCAAACCCAATGCTTCAGAAACTCTATTTCATTGACTCCCATAAGATTTCAAGGTTTCCCACCCACCAAAAATATAAAATAAATAATATTTTCTTTCCCCTTCAATATTACTATCACACCCTCTCAATATGTTGCAACAACTAAATTCTCAGCAGGATGCTATGTCTGTAAGAGACACATTAATCTCATTGAGGAGGCACTTCTTCTACATAGGAAATGAACAGAGTTCACTGCAAGGCAGTATACATTTAAATGATAAAAATTCATTGGGATAGATAATATGTCCTGTCAGAAGATAGAGGAAAAGTTAACAAGGGCTACAGTGGCCAGAGAAGACTTCATGGAAAAAGGCAGGGATTTTACTACGGATGGGGAGAATTTTGCTAGATGGACAGGAAAAGAAAAAGTATTCCTTAATAGGGGAACCACACGAAGAAAGGTGTAAGATGGTAATGAGAATAGCTTATTAAGGAACAGGAAGGCAACAAGACCAGTTGGAGCAGAGAAAATGAGCTGGAAAGTATATATTTGCAAGTGGATAGAATGGATAAGGTAAGGCCCTCACCCAACAAACATCTCATATGATCATGGGATCTTAGAGATCATAGAGACCAACCTAGTCCGTTTAAATATTCTCTAAGATCCCATCTGGTTTGGAATCTTTAGTTCTTATTGCTATTACCTCTGTTTTCAGACTTTCAAACTAAAACATTCCATCTCACTATTTCATTCAGATGAGAAAAAAGGCCCAAAGAGGATGGAAGCAATTTGCCTAAGACCACAGAGAATATCAGAGCCTCCTGATCCAGGGCTTTCAGTGACAAGATGATGACTCTGAAATTGATCTATTGAGCAATTAATTAGGGGAAATGCTACCAAAGACCATTAAAGTCCAGGTTAAGTTCTTAAGTAGGAGGGAGAGCATTGAAGCAGGAATAGGCAAAAAGAGAAGTTGTGTCAACTGGGGAGAAAAAAGTTTTAGTTTGAACACAGTCCAAGTGTGAACCCACTGGTTAATTCTCACCATTTAAACTAGTAAAAACTAGTTTTCCTAATTTTAGGAAAACTGACTTCATGGTTGTTTTCAGAATAACTTAGATGGTTCATGAGGACAACTAATTGTAATTCCTATATACTGTATACATATTTTTCCAATAATTTTAGAGAATTTATTTTTGTATTTTTAAAATTATTTACTTATTGCAAATTACATGTAATAACAAATTTCTAAATAAGTTTTCCAAAGTTATATAATCCAGATTTCCTCCCTCTCTTTTTCCCTCTCCTCTCCTGGAGCTGGGAAGCAATTCAATCTGGGTTACACACATATTATCACATAAAACATATTCCCATGTTAATCATTTTTTGTAAGTGAATAATCTTATAAAACCAAACCCCAAAACATAAACCCAAATAAACAAGTGATAACTCTTATTCTTTCATCTGCATTCCGAATCCAACAGTTCTTTTTCTGGAGATGGAGAGCATTCTTGGTCATAAATCCCTTAGAATTGTTCTGGACCATTGTATTGCTATTAGTAGCTAAGTCTATTTGTCATATTTGATTATTCCACAATATTGCAGTTACTGTGTACAGTGTTTTCCTGGGTCTTATTTCACTCTGAATCAGTTCATATAGGTCTTTCCAGCTCTTTCTGAAATCATCCTTTTTGTCATTCCTTGTAGCACAATAGTATTTAATAGTATTGCATCACCATCCTATACCACAATTTGTTCAGCCATTCCCCAATTGAGGGACATCCCTTTAGTTTCCAATTCTTTGCCACAACAAAAAAGAGTAACTATAAAAATTTTTGTACAAGTAGGTCCTTTCCCATCTTTTTTATCTCTTTGGGATACAGACCCAGTAGTGCTATTGCTGGATCAAAGGACGTGTATTCTTTTAAAATCCTTTGGACATAATTCCTTATTGCCTCCAGAATGTTTGAATCAGTTCACAACTCCACCAGCAATGCATTAGTGTCTCAATTTTGCCACATCCCCTCCAACATTTATCATGTTCCTTTATTGTCATATTGGCCAATATGATAGTGTGAGGTGGTACCTCAGAGTTGTTTAATTTGCATTTCTAGTGATTTAGAACACTTTTTCATATAATTGTTGACGGCTTTGATTTCTTCATCTGAGAACCACCTATTCATATACTGTGACCATTTGTCATTTGGGGAATGGCTTGTATTCTTATAAATTTGATTTAGTTCTTTATATATTTGAGAAATGAGACCTTTATCAGAGATCTGTTATAAAATTTTTCTCTGTTTTTTTCCCTTCTAATCTTGGTTAGATTAGTTTTGTTTGCACAAAAGCTTTCTAATTTAATATAATCAAAATTATGCATATTACATTTTGTAATATTCTGTCTCATGTTTGATCATAAATTCTTCCCTTCTCCATAGATCTGACAGGTAAACTATTCTATGTTACCCTCATTTACTTGTATCACTCTTTATATTGAAATCATATGTACATATTTTAACAGGGCATATAATTTCATTGGCGTTGGGAGTTCGTAAGAGGACTAGTTCTGCCAGTGCAAGCCAGCACCTTCTCTGCTTATATGAGCCCTGCCCTTGAAAACTGAGAGGTTAAATACCCACATAACCAGTAAATGTCAGAAGTGGGATTTGAACCCTGAGTCTGAAGCCAGCTTTTAATCCACTATTCCAGGATGAATCTCATAGTCTAAATACATGTATATTTTTTGTTATTGCTGATTATTTGCTTCATGGAAAAGCAGGAGTTCAGCAGAGTTTTGTACTGAATTTGGAGCAAGAAGCTTTATGTTTAATTCCTTGTTCTGATGCTTTCTACAAGTAGGCTAGTCCCTTTCCCTCTCTGGTTCTTAATTTATCCTCTCAAAAAAGTAGAGAGATCTAGGATTTTTGCATTAGGTGAACTCTAAGGCCCCTTCTAGGTCCAAATCCTGTGATCCTGGCTTTCTTATTTTTGTTGTTGTTCAGTCATTTCTGACTCTTCATGACTCCATTTGGGATTTTCTTGGCAAAAACACTAGAAAAGTTTCTCATGTCCTTCTCCAGCTCTTTTTTACAGATAAATAAAGTGAGGCAAGTAGGGTTAAGTGACTTGCCCAGGGTCACACATCCAGTCAGTGTCTGAGACTGGTTTTGAACCCAGGAAGATAAGTCTTCCTGACTCTAGGTCTGATACTTTATCCACTGTGCCACTTAGCTGCCCTCTTATTCCTGAGTTATTTTCTCATTTTCAGTTTGTCTGCCTGCCCACATGAATATTATCTGGATTAGATTATAAAATCACAGAGCATGTCTTTGTTTCATTTGCTCAGTACCTATTTCCAAGCATGTAAATAGGGTAGTGATGTTGATGCCAACAGGGAAATAACCCTGGTGCTAGTCCTAGTGCATGCTGATGACATGAATGCATATGTCCTGAGCCTGAGCTCAGAAAGCATTCCTACCAGGTCTCCAGAAAGCTATAAACCTTTGGTAAAATGCTTTATTGTTAGTTCTTCCTCACCCCAGCCTTGTAGCTTTCTGCTATTATGCCCCTTGCCAGTTTCAATTACTTTCATTTTTTTAGTAGTCAGCAGATTTGAATTTGCTGTTACAGTGAGAGTAGAAAGAAGAGACAAGTTCAAGTTTTTAACCTTCAGAAAGTTCAGAGGTTTGTTTTAAATAAGCACAAAAACTCTCACTGCTCTTCCCTCCCTTTCCCCTCTACTCAATTTGTCAAACTATGGGAAATCCTAGAAATTCCCTTTCCTTATAGTTTTCAGTGCCCATTGCAGTGTGTGTGTGTGTGTGTGTGTGTGTGTGTGTCTGTCTGTCTGTCTGTCTGTCTGTCTGTCTGTCTGAATCTGTGTGTGCCTTTTGGCATCCAGGCTTAGAAAAATTAGTGAAACAGAAACTGGAAAAAGAAAAAATGAGTCAATTGAGTGGGGAGGGAAAGTTTGGGGCTTACCCCAGTCCAAGTTGGAGCCTATTGTTCACTTCTTGCTATTTAAATCCATCTGTTCCCCCACTGTGCTCATATAATGCCAGTCTTGCCAGGACATAGTGTCCCTGTTTCATTGAAATTAGTTTCCTAGAATAGCTATCCTTAGTGGTTACCAAAGGCAGAAATGGCTTGTGTCACAACAGCTCTGGTAACATCAGCATCTCCATACACTCCAGATGTTCTTGGCCAAGAATTGATTTCCTACTCTACCTGATGGTGCAACCTGGAATCCTCAGCAATGGCCCTCTAGTCCAGGTCCCATTTGGAGTCAGAGACCCAAGGAGCTGGCAACATAAAAAGCAGACAGGCAGGTACTGCTCAGGTTGTGAGTAATGCATTTCAAGACTTAATTATACCACAGGTATATAAATTACAGAAACATGTTAATGCTCCCATGATTAAAATTATAGAGCATCTAATTGAAAAAGCATAAACTGAATTGAAGAATTCCTAATTATAGTTTGCTTTGAGGTGTTAATTTCCTCCATAACAGATGCATAATTTCTTGGAACCCTGCAAAAAGGGGGCCACTGCGTCAGCATTGGGGATGTAGAAGGATAGGGAGGATTGTCACCAATATGCTCTGGAAATAGACATTGAAGCTGTATGCTGGCATAGGGTCCAGTAGTGATCCCTAACCCAAGCCAGCTTTAGGAAAGAGAAGTCACACTGGGAGACACAGCATCTGGTAGGGGAGAGCCAATGAGATATTGTCCCCAGAAGCAGCAAAGGGAAACAAGAAAAAGAAGGAAGGAATATCCAAACACTTTAAAAATAGTAAACTTCTTGAATTTGCATACAATTACAGAGCTTCTTGAGGGCACTGAAATACATGTTAAGAAGCAGCCCAACCAAGTGGATAGAGTGAGCGGACCTTCCAGAATGAAGGCAGATCTGACTATGTGACCCTGGGCAACTCTAAAAGTATAAAATGCAGACTGAGGTGCCAGTCTGCAAGGGCAGAGAAAGTTCCTGACCTGGCGCACCAAAGAACAATAAAATTACCAGCAATAGTGGGAGGAAGAGATGGGAGAGGAAGGAGCAAGGGAGGAAGCGACAGAGAGATGAGATCAAGTCAGAGAGAGAAACAGAGATAAGATAGAGAAAACTGGAAAGATGGAGATAGAGAAAGAGAGAGGAAGAGATCCAAAAAGACAGAGACAGAGAATTAGTTACAGGGCTCCAAAGGGGGAGGAGATAATTTCAGTAGTTTCACACTTCTCTGACAGAGTATATATTGCATTCACTTATGGATATCATATTTAAGGAAGAGCATTAACAGACCAAACCACACTCATTTGGGTAAAATGTATAACGGTAAAAATGATGGTGAGAAGGCTGGACATGTACCACTTGAAGCTGAGTTCAAGGATTTTAAACTCACAGAAGAAAGGATGTGTGTTTGAATAGCAGTGGAGAGTAGAGAGCAGAAAACATAATGTTGGCTTTGGAGAATTTGAAAGGGTGTCATGGGAAAGAAGCTCCAGAGCCTGAGGGCAAAACTAGGAGAAATGGATAGAAGCTTAAGAAAGGCTGATTTCATTTGGATGTGAGGAAAAACTTCTTAATGGTTAAAACCAGAACAGTAACTTGGATGGGACAACTAGGATTTCGCCCCAGGGCACTGAATTTAGAGTGTACCAAATTTAGAGAATGCTGACAGAATTGCAGTGAACAACACAGGAGGAACAGAACTTAGAACCTAGTTAGAAATAATTAGTTGAAATAAAACATGGGAGTGGGGGAGGTGCTTCTCCCCTTTCCCATCCTCTCTGTATGGGGCAGCTTCCCCAGAAGTAGCTTCAAGTTGGTAAGGGGAAGAAAGGAATCAAATATAAATTCTCTGTTTGACATTTAAAACTTTTCATAACCTAGCGCCTTCCTCCCTTTCTGGTCTCCTTTTACTTTTCTCACTTCAATGTTTTCATAAGAAGGAGACACAAGACCCCCTAAGAGTAATTGGTGGTAGAAGTTTAAGAGAGGCTGATTTCACTTGAATGGGAGGAAAAACTTCTTAATGGTTAGAACCAGAACAGTAATTTGGATGAGACAACCAGGCTTTTGCCCAGCGACAATCCAGTTGTATTGGTCAACTAACACAAGTCTCCCTTATCCATCTCTGTGCCTTTGAGCAGCTGTCCCCCATTCCTAGAATGTCCTCCCTCCTAATATCCCCCTCTTAATTTCCCTGGCTCCCTTCAGAATTCAGCTGAAATCTCACCTCATGCAAGAAGCCTTTCCTATACCCACTCAGCAGTTACTGAATTTTCCTTTTCAAATGACCTTTATATTGTTATTGTTCAGTCCTTCATGTCATGTTTGACTTTGTGACTCTTTTTAGAGTTATCTTGGCAACAATATTAGAGTGGTTTACATTTTCCTTCTCCAGCTCATCTGACAGATGAGGAACCTGAGGCAGAGTTAAATGACTAGCCCAGGGTTACACCACTAGCATCTGAACTCAGATTTAAACTCCTAAAGGATTGCTGACTCTAGGTCTGGTGCTCTACCCACTGCACCACCTCGCTGCTCCACCTTCATATATTCTGTAGATGTTTTATTTGTTCCTAATGATTTACCTAGTATCTCCCCCATTAGAATGTGAGGGCCTTGAGACCAGGGGCAGTTTTGCCTTTAGAGCTTTGTAAAACCCTTGCACTTAGCACTGGTGCTAAGAAAATGCTTGTAGACTCTCTTCCCTTCTCCCCGTCCACTTTTTGTCCTGCATTTCAGGTTGTTTATCCCTTTTGTGGTACTTGCCCTAGACACAGAAAGGCCTAGAGCTGTCCAGCATGGAACCAGGATGCCCTACAGTGAGTTTCTCATCTTTAAGCAAAGGCCAGATAGCCACTTGTCATAAATGTTGTACAAAGGATCCCTGTTCATTTCTGTAGCCCTTTTAGGATTGGAAAGGGCTCCTCCATTCAGGTACAGGTCATCCTAGACAACCTCTGTGGTTCTTTCTGGTTATAAGATCCTGTGAATAAAGCTGGAAGAGAATTAGAGATAGATTAATTCGATTCTGCCTTTGGATTAGAGGGCAAAGAGTATTCCAGGAAGTGGTGGGCAATTAATAGGAAATAGAGTCAATAAAACTGAACCCAGAAAAAGTCCATACCCTTTGACCCAAATATCTCAATGACAGAGATCCTAGCAAGAACCAGCCTGAAGAGCCAAGTCAGTAGGCAGCTGAGGAGTGCATTTGGTGCCAAAGAACTTGACCCCAGTTTTAATTTTCCACTTATAGGCTGTGTAACCTTGGGAAAGGTACTTAACATCTTTGTTCCTCCATCCCCTAAAATGAGAGCTTCGACTAACCTCTGAGATCCTTTCCACTTCTAAATCTGCCCTCCGGTGATCCACAAGATAATAATGAGAGCTAACTTTTATAAGAGAGCCTTAAGGTTTGCAAAACACTATTTATATATCTCCCATTTACCTACATTACCAGCAACACTATGAGGTAGGAGCTAGTATCTCCATTTTACAGATGAGGAAATTGAGACTTAGAGAGATCCAAGGATTTGCCAGAATCACACAGATGGTAAATGCCAAAGTAAGGAAAGAGATCCATGGGAAGAAAACAATGGCCCTAGTTACAGTGTAATAAGGCCCTCCACCAATGGGAATGCTCACAGAACCAGATTAGTAAAATGATGAGGAAAGTGGAGTTGCTTCAAAGTCTTCACAGTTTGCTTTATGAGAAAGAAGAGTGTCCTCAAACTGCCTTTTCCCCAGCAACATTTCCTTCTGCTAAAGACATTCTGGACCATCTTGTCTACAGATGAAAGAAGGGAGGTACAAAAAGGAAATGACTTAAGACATATAGCTTCTCAGTGGCAAAACTAAGATCAGGATCTATTTCTTCTAATTTTCCTAATTCCCCAGTTTGCCACTTTTACTATATATATATATGTATATATATATATATTAACAAAATACAAGATAAATGTATCTTGTATTTTGTTACCTGTGTCCATAGGACCAGAGATGTCTAGTTGCAAGGCATCTTAAAGGTTAACCAGTCGGTAAGCTTTTATTAAGTTCCTACTATTGAACACCCAGGCACTGTTCTAGTTTTGGGAAACAAACCCTGAGTTTTCATTCTAATGAATAAAACAACAAGTGTCTATTAAGTATATAAAAATAAATTAAACGTGAACAAATACAAAGAAATTAAAGCAGCTAGGTAAGCACATCGGATTTGGAGTCAGGAAGACCTGAGATCAAATTCTCCCTCAGATACTTACTAGCTGTATAACCCTAAGCAAGTCACTTAACCTCTGTCTGCCTCAATTTCATCAGTTTTAAAATGAGGATACTATTAGCCCCTACCTCACAGTGCTGTTGCTAGAGTGAAGCACTTACCAAACCTTAAAATGTTAGATAAATGCTAGCTATATGAGGAAGTTAGACAGCTAGATAGTGCAGTGGACAGAACACTAGATATGGAGTCAGGAAGACTCATTTTCCTAAGTTCAAATCTAACAATAGTTGTATAACCTCGGGCAAGTCACTTAACCCTATTGGCCTTGGTTTCCTTATCTGCAAAATGAGCTGGAAAAGGGAATGGCAAATTATTCCACGAAAAAAAAACTACTCCAAATTACTCTGCCAAGAAAAC
>NC_058131.1:344113805-344124167 GCF_016433145.1 Gracilinanus agilis | reverse complement strand
CATGTTTGACTTTGTGACTCTTTTTAGAGTTATCTTGGCAACAATATTAGAGTGGTTTACATTTTCCTTCTCCAGCTCATCTGACAGATGAGGAACCTGAGGCAGAGTTAAATGACTAGCCCAGGGTTACACCACTAGCATCTGAACTCAGATTTAAACTCCTAAAGGATTGCTGACTCTAGGTCTGGTGCTCTACCCACTGCACCACCTCGCTGCTCCACCTTCATATATTCTGTAGATGTTTTATTTGTTCCTAATGATTTACCTAGTATCTCCCCCATTAGAATGTGAGGGCCTTGAGACCAGGGGCAGTTTTGCCTTTAGAGCTTTGTAAAACCCTTGCACTTAGCACTGGTGCTAAGAAAATGCTTGTAGACTCTCTTCCCTTCTCCCCGTCCACTTTTTGTCCTGCATTTCAGGTTGTTTATCCCTTTTGTGGTACTTGCCCTAGACACAGAAAGGCCTAGAGCTGTCCAGCATGGAACCAGGATGCCCTACAGTGAGTTTCTCATCTTTAAGCAAAGGCCAGATAGCCACTTGTCATAAATGTTGTACAAAGGATCCCTGTTCATTTCTGTAGCCCTTTTAGGATTGGAAAGGGCTCCTCCATTCAGGTACAGGTCATCCTAGACAACCTCTGTGGTTCTTTCTGGTTATAAGATCCTGTGAATAAAGCTGGAAGAGAATTAGAGATAGATTAATTCGATTCTGCCTTTGGATTAGAGGGCAAAGAGTATTCCAGGAAGTGGTGGGCAATTAATAGGAAATAGAGTCAATAAAACTGAACCCAGAAAAAGTCCATACCCTTTGACCCAAATATCTCAATGACAGAGATCCTAGCAAGAACCAGCCTGAAGAGCCAAGTCAGTAGGCAGCTGAGGAGTGCATTTGGTGCCAAAGAACTTGACCCCAGTTTTAATTTTCCACTTATAGGCTGTGTAACCTTGGGAAAGGTACTTAACATCTTTGTTCCTCCATCCCCTAAAATGAGAGCTTCGACTAACCTCTGAGATCCTTTCCACTTCTAAATCTGCCCTCCGGTGATCCACAAGATAATAATGAGAGCTAACTTTTATAAGAGAGCCTTAAGGTTTGCAAAACACTATTTATATATCTCCCATTTACCTACATTACCAGCAACACTATGAGGTAGGAGCTAGTATCTCCATTTTACAGATGAGGAAATTGAGACTTAGAGAGATCCAAGGATTTGCCAGAATCACACAGATGGTAAATGCCAAAGTAAGGAAAGAGATCCATGGGAAGAAAACAATGGCCCTAGTTACAGTGTAATAAGGCCCTCCACCAATGGGAATGCTCACAGAACCAGATTAGTAAAATGATGAGGAAAGTGGAGTTGCTTCAAAGTCTTCACAGTTTGCTTTATGAGAAAGAAGAGTGTCCTCAAACTGCCTTTTCCCCAGCAACATTTCCTTCTGCTAAAGACATTCTGGACCATCTTGTCTACAGATGAAAGAAGGGAGGTACAAAAAGGAAATGACTTAAGACATATAGCTTCTCAGTGGCAAAACTAAGATCAGGATCTATTTCTTCTAATTTTCCTAATTCCCCAGTTTGCCACTTTTACTATATATATATATGTATATATATATATAGTAACAAAATACAAGATAAATGTATCTTGTATTTTGTTACCTGTGTCCATAGGACCAGAGATGTCTAGTTGCAAGGCATCTTAAAGGTTAACCAGTCGGTAAGCTTTTATTAAGTTCCTACTATTGAACACCCAGGCACTGTTCTAGTTTTGGGAAACAAACCCTGAGTTTTCATTCTAATGAATAAAACAACAAGTGTCTATTAAGTATATAAAAATAAATTAAACGTGAACAAATACAAAGAAATTAAAGCAGCTAGGTAAGCACATCGGATTTGGAGTCAGGAAGACCTGAGATCAAATTCTCCCTCAGATACTTACTAGCTGTATAACCCTAAGCAAGTCACTTAACCTCTGTCTGCCTCAATTTCATCAGTTTTAAAATGAGGATACTATTAGCCCCTACCTCACAGTGCTGTTGCTAGAGTGAAGCACTTACCAAACCTTAAAATGTTAGATAAATGCTAGCTATATGAGGAAGTTAGACAGCTAGATAGTGCAGTGGACAGAACACTAGATATGGAGTCAGGAAGACTCATTTTCCTAAGTTCAAATCTAACAATAGTTGTATAACCTCGGGCAAGTCACTTAACCCTATTGGCCTTGGTTTCCTTATCTGCAAAATGAGCTGGAAAAGGGAATGGCAAATTATTCCACGAAAAAAAAACTACTCCAAATTACTCTGCCAAGAAAACCCCAAAAGGGGTCATAAAGAGTTACACACAACTGAACAACAACATGTAAGGAAGTTAGGAAGGGAGCACTAGCAGATGAGAGGAATCAGGAAAGGCTTCACTTGGAAGATGATGCTTCAGCTGCATTGTTAAGAGAAAGAAAGGTGAAGTAAAGGAAAGAGTACATTCTAGGAATGAGAGGCAGCTAGTGCAATGGCCTGGAGATGAGAGATAAGAGTGTTTGTGTGAAGAACCAAAAAAAAAAAGCCATGTTTGCTGGATTGCAGAATGAGGATGGGAGATGAATTAGGCAGTTGAAATCATCTAAGTAGGAAGGAAGGGAAGTCTCATTGTAAAGTGGTAGCTTTGTGGAAAGAAGGGCTTGGATGTGGGAGGTATCATAGAGAAGAAACAGGAAGATTGGGCAACTCAGAGTTATAAAATAAGGGAAAGTGAGAGATCCCGGATGATCCTGAAGATGAGGGGGAAACCCCACCCCCTATTTTACAGATGAGTAAATTTAGGTAAAATGAATTGTTTAAGATTACCCAGATAGTGAGTGGCAGGGCTAGGAATCAGTTTTACGTCCTCAGATTCCAAAATCATTGCTCTTTCTATTGCACTTAAACCAAAGAAGGGAACTTAGATGTCATCTAATCCAATATTGTCATCTTGCAAATAAAGAAAGTGAGTCACAGTATGGACCAGTGACTTACCTAAGGTCACAAAAGCATTAAGTGACAGAGGTAAACTTCAAATTCAGAAGCTGTGACAATAAGTTCAATGCTTTTAATACTATACTATTCTGCCTCCTAATAGGGTATAATATACTTGAGGGAAGAAATGGCTTCAATTTTGTCTTTGATTCCCATAGACTAGCATAGTGCCTAGTTAATTGTTTATTGTGTATCCAACTTTTCATAGACCATAGTCCATTCTGTCCATGGAGTTTTCTTGGCAAAGTTATTGGTTTGCCATTTTCTTCTCCAATGGATTAAGACAAATGGAGGTTAAGTGACTTGCCCAGGCTCACAGAGCTAGGAAGTATCTGAGCTGCATTTGAACTCAGTTCTTCTTGACTCCAGGCCCAGTGCTCTATCCACTGAGCCACTTAGATGCCTTTCAATTGGTTAATAGCTGGTTAATAAATTCTTTCTGAATTGAAGTGAATCTGAATTGACTCTAATTCCCATGACAATGCTTCCCTCCCCATATTTCACCCATGGCTATGTTACATTAAGACCTCTTGGGTCAAGAACCTTTAAGCACTCAGAGGAGCTATTCCTCCTCAGAGGTGGTATTTGTAGCAGCCAAGAGGTACAGGCCCAATTCATCTGCCAGCTCAAATAGAGGTTCCTGTGAAACCATCTATAAAACAATTTATTTGGGAGAATTGAGAAGAAAACAGCTTTCCCTGTTACATTATTCTTTTACTTCTTGTTTTCTATAACCTAAATACATTTCAAAAGCAGACCGATTTAAAGTACACCTGGTGCAGCATGGTCCCCTCCTCCTGGTAGTCAGGAGAAAGCCACCCTGACTTCATTAGTCTGGAGAAGAGCCATTAGAAAAGTATTCCTACCCCAGGGCTCAGTGTGAATAATTTGTGTGCCGGGCTCTGGTTGTCTTCTCAAATAGCATTGTTAATACACCTTGTCTTTGTGTGAAGGAGCTTTGGCTGCCACTGTTCTTTTATTCATGATTTCCCTGGGTATGGTAACCATTAAGAGCTCACAAATTATTTGCAACAAGTCTTTCCCTTCCGATTTTCCTGTTTAAGGCAAGAGTGGGATGTCTTTCCCAAAGCCTATGGGATTGTACCTCTGTGATGATTTCTAAGACCTTGTTTTTGAGAAGCATACCTGACTATGGTTAATTATTGCATAAAGGAACACACAGCGGGAGAAAGACTCTCTCCACCCACCACAAAATCACTGTTTCAAGAGTATCTTGGGAGGTTGAGAGTGAGGCTAGGGAACTTGCTTTTGGCTTCTGAGGAGAGCTTGGCTACTGTGGTTTCTGAAAAGTATAAAGCCTTTTTGGTACAGTATTAATTGAATGTTGATAGGACAGCACTAGATCAAGCCTCTCAATCTGGCATTTGTCCATGGTCCTCCTATTACCAAAGAAAGGAATCTTCTAGTGCTAGAGCAGCACCAAGGATAGAGAAGATCACCTGGTAATATAGACAGTTCAATTGTGAGTAGCAAGAGAAGGAAGGTTTTAATTATTCTCCAGAACTTATCCAAAAATCATAGAACCATTTAGTTCAACACACTGTTTTACAAATAAGGAAACTGAAGCTACAGGAAGATAATAACTTTTGCCTAAGTCTATATTGAAGTGACAAAAGGGAGCCCAGTACCCAGATATTTAGCCTCCCATGTTTTTCTATGAAGGCAAGCTTCCTCCTTCAAGCCATCTTATTAGAACTCCCAGCAGGCTCCCTTCTCAGAGAATGTCTCAGAGGTTCCCTTGGGTTCAATATGGAGCTTCAGAAGCTGGTTCAGCTCCACAGAAAAGCTCTTCTAATGTCAAGTCAAGTGAACAAGTATTTATTAAGGGCTTACCATGAGCCAAAAACTGTGCTAAACCTAAGGTTACAAAGAAAGGCAAAAATAGAGTTCCTACTTTCAAAGAGTTTGATAGAAGAATCTAATGAGGGAGACAACAAAGAAGAAAAGGGAAGACAGAAATCACTGAGAATGGAGTTCTGATTTTAGGGGGTAAGGAGAAAGATGGATGAATATCTCTGTCACCCACCAGTAGCAGGGACAGCCTAGAGACCATGTCTTATTATTCATCTTTGTGTCTTCCTTAGCACCCATCATAAAGCTTGCACATAGTAGATGAGTTAATGTGTGAAAATTTAATGAGTTCAAATATGAATGTATGCATGCAGGAAAGAAAGGAAGGAAGGAAGGATGGAGAGAGGGAAGGAAGGAGAAAAAGAGTGAGGGAGAAAAGAAAGGAAAAAGAAAGGAGGGAGAGGTCATATTCTTATAAGAAGAGGCAATACAAACAGGAAGTTTTAGCTGCATGTCACATGGAAAGGTCCAGAGGTCCTTTAGGGTACAATAGCAAAGCAGGTTGCAGTACATCTTCTTTAATTTTATTTTCACTGATAAAATAATATCCATGTCTGATGTCAAACCATTTGGCATTAAGTGTTGAATGAATGAAATGCACAGAGAATTGGCTAAACTGAGTTTATCTGCTTAGTAAAAATGGTAGGAGGGAAATTCATTTTTATGAATTTCCATATATGAATTTCCACATATATGAATATGAGCAATTCCTGATTTACAAACATTCAATTTATGGACACTTCTTATAAGCACATGGCTATCCAATGACACTTAGCCCAGGTCTCTTAGCCCAGTGACTACATGAGTTCCCTTTCTTGCCCTGAAGCTACTATACCCTTTTCAGTCCTTTCAACCTCATAGTAGCTCAGCCAACTGTCTGGGACCTCTTCTTTATTTCCACTTGTGGTAGCCAGTCTGTGAAAATAGACTCCTTAGTTTTCAAAAGGGGAAGGGAAAGGGTAAGTCACCAAAGTCTTTGTCCTTCCTTCCTCTGTGATTCTTCTAGTCCCAGGCCAGGTTTAACAAAGTATCTTTGATACACACTGCATCTGAGTTTTCCTAGGAAACAGTATTTTGTGTGCCCAGGACTACAATTAGCCATGATAGGCATGCCTTCTTCAATGGTGATTATTGAAATGAACTAGCCCTCTTCAATGATGTTTTCTCATTCTCAAGGAATATCATACTCATTGCCTTCAGCACTGTTCCTCTCCTTTCTTCAGCAGGATTCTAAACATCCTCTATTACTGAAATATCAACAACCACTTGCTCCCATTGCAGGAAGTTATATGTAACCATTTGTTACTTCTTCCCTTTTCCTCATTTCCTGTACCTTAATTTTTGTTTTCAAAAGTGGTTTTTGTTACAATTCATACTACTTGCCATATTGTCTTTCACTGGGAATTAAATCCATCCCTGTAGATGTCCTTGTTTTTATTTTTTAATAACCTTACCTTCTGTCTTGGAACCAATACTAAGTATTGGTTCCAAGGCAGAAGATTGATAAGGGTTAGGCAATGGGAGTTAAGTGACTTGCCCAGGGTCACACAGCAACCTGAAACCAGATTTGAACCCAATTCCTCCCACCTCCAGGCCTGGATCTCTATCAACTATGCTACCTCACTGCCCCTCCTGTAGACCTCTGAGAAAAAGCTACCAGAGATCATTTTGCAATTATAGGCAAGAATTTACTATATCCTTAGGTAGATTTTCCATGATACCAGATCACCCATTTGGTGATAGCTGAAGTTTTGTTATTTACAGTCTGTGTAACTACAACTTGTTGGCCAAATGTGACTGCAGTTAAGGTTTGCAATGTGATTTACTTCTCATTTAAACCTTGCCACACACAGACCTATGAGACACATATTATTTTCCCCTTTTTGCAGAGGAGGAAAGTGAAGATGAGAAATTAAATCACATGCCTTAAGATCACACAGCTAGTAGGCAGGATTCACCTTCAAGCCCATGTCTTCCTGCCTGCAAGTCCAGGGCACTTTCCTCTATGCTATAAGGCCTCTCTGTGTCTGTGTTTCAAAAGATAAACCCATTATTGAGCAGTTGGCCATAAGAAGAATATTTAAGAAAGAAATTCTGGTTTGCCTTTGATTTCTAAAATAGAAAACAAATCATTCTTACTAGGAATACATATAGCACATGTGCACATACACATACATACACACACACACACATACACATATAAACTATGTTGAAAATATTTAACAAGAAAGGTCTTGGTATAGTAGAAAGAAGACAGATAGAAGCCAAGAGACTGGAGTCAATCAGCTCTGCCACTTACTAGCTGTGTGACCTTAGGTATATTATTTCACTCAGTTTCTTTCTTAATAAACAAGAAGGGATTGGACTCAATGGTTTCCAAGGTTCCTTCAAGCTTTAATATACCATGAATCCAAAAGGGTTATGTGGATGGGCAGCCCTTTAATATGCTGAAGCTTAGAGCAAGGCTGGAGGAAGAGAGTCTGATGACCTTTCCTGAGGACAGAAAAATATGAGAAAAGGGAATATAAGTAAATATAATCTGTTGTGGGATGTTTTAAACTATTCTCTTATATTGCTGTTAGAATATTTTCACTGAAAGCTCCCATTCCCTTTGCAAATTTTCCTGAAGAGTTTATTGCAAGCTCTTCTTTTGAGTTGTAGAAATAGCTTTATTTATGTATGATTTTATCTTTACCTGTAAACTTAAATAAAACATCTTCTTCTACACATGTATTTTCAGCACAATGCAGAAACTAAGGATGACTTAAGGGGGTGAAAGAATACTATATTCTTTCTCTTTTAAAAAAATATATTCTAAGAACAGGAAGACTTACCTTTTTTCTCCTTTCCTTACAATAACCATAGTCAATAGTCTCTGAAAGGCCAAGAATTGAAAATAAATTTTAAGTGACAAAATCCTAGAAGTCTATAAAGTATGACAGATAGAAGGGATTCTAGGGTTCTTTTAGTAGCCTATTCTCAAGGACTAGGAGTTAAAAGCAAAATTAGGATTTGAACCCAAGCCCTCATACTCCCAAGGCTGCTAGGTGGTGCAGTGGCTAGAGCCCCAAAGCCTAGAGTCAGGAAGACCTGAGTTCAAATCAGACTTCAAGATACTTCCTTGCCATATAACCCTGAGTAAGTCAGTTAACCCTGTTTGCTTCAGGTTCCTCATCTGTAAAAAGAGCTTGGGAAAGAAATGGCAAGCTGCTCCAGTATCTTTGCCAAGAAAACCTCAACAGGGGTTAGGAAGAGTCAGATAGGACTGAAAATGACTTAATAATAACTTCATACTCCCATCCCAGGACTCCCTAGTGGCCTTGGTGTCCACCATTAAATGCAGCTTTGTCTTTTCAATAGCCTTCCACACATGCTTCAGGAGAAACAAACTGGGAAGTAGTAAGCCTCAAACTGTGTCTGGGCTCAATCTAAGGGTAAGACATTAGAATTTAGATTCCAACCCATTGATTTCATTCTACTGGAGCTGCACTAGGGGGAGGGAGAGGGATGCAACATGAATCCAATAATCCTTTGGTCACAGATAGTCCTTGTTATTTTGCATGATTCTAAATAGGCTTGGACTCAAAATTTGGGATCCAGAAAAAAAGAAAGACCTCACCCCCACAATTCCTCTCCAAAACTCAATCCTTCATCTGTTTCAGAACAAATAGATCTCTGACCAAAATGTAGGAACTGCTATGGAAAGAAATGAAAGGGAAGCAAGAAGCAGTTAATTTCTGTCTGCATGGCTTGACGTCTACCTGGGTCTCCTTTGCCTTTTGCCCTTTTCCTTTAGCAAACCACTAATCCTTCCCAAGCTGAATCTTTTCTCTGCTTTTCTGTATTTTTCTGTGTCCTTACAAGTATAGAGGGATTAGCCGAGGTAGAATCTGCAGTGTTTGGGTCTGCTGAGAGAATACTATTAAAATTTAAAAAATAAAACCCACAGTATTTAATTAAAAAGTAATTTAATTTAATAAATAATGAACTTTCATCTCTCCTTCCTCAGATTGCCTCTTATTTACTTGAATCTGTGCATATGTTATTGTCGTTAAGAAGAATGTTAGCTCCTTGAGGGTGGGGGCTGTTTAGTTTTTGTCTTTGAATTCCTAGCCCCAAATACAGTAATTGGCACATAGTAAGTGCTCAATAAATGTTTATTGACTTATTCCCCAAATTTTTATAGCTGGCACAGTGGATAAAGCACCAGGTCTGAAGTAAGGAAGGCCTGAGTTCAAATCCAGTTTTACAAACTGTGTATCTCTGGGCAAGTCACTTAAGCTGTTTGATTCAGTTTCCTTATCCGTAAATAGAGATAATAAAAATAGCATCTACTCCCTAGGGTTATTGTGAATATCAGATGAGATCATATTTTACAAAGCACAAAAAAGTGTTATATAAATGTTAAATATTATTGTTGTTACACATGATTCTAGGTTTTGGTTATACTTTGAGTTGGAGGTTTTGGTTTTGGTTTTGGTTTTGGTAGGAGCTGTGATTTCATTGGCATAAGAAATCCCTGTTGAGAAAATTCCCTGGACTTTACCAGCAATGCTCAATTTATATGAAAAACTTAAGGCTAACCAGTTTACCAAGGCCATATAGGATCTGAACCTATATATTTCTGACACCAAAGCCCATGCTACAACTATGTAGCTATGTTGGAGAATTGCATGGTTATTTCAGAAGGAGTATATTTATGTAAGGAGAAAACAGAAAAAAATAATGAAATAAGTGGGAAACCTGTCCAAATCTTCAACCTTGAAAATCAGTTTTGTTTGGAGTGGAAATTCAGGATGTGTCCTCTTCCTCTTCTTTCAGCCCATCCACAGCAATCCCACCACCCATATTAGTGTTTAGAAATATTTACTGTATTTCAACCTAAACGATGTCCCCTTTAAGGAAAGTAGGTAGAGAAATGAATGACTTACTCCTGATGCTCTTTCAGAAGCTTCATTATTCAGCATGAGAGCATCTACTCCAAGATAATGTATTCAGCATAATCTCCCAGTAGTATTCAGAGTCTGACAAAACAAAATCTCAGGACATAGAAGTATATAGTATATAGCAGGGGCTCTCAACCTCAGGGGGTCCATGAATTTGAATGGGAAAAACTGTATCTTTATTTTCACTAACTTCTAACTGAAATTTAATATTTCTTTAAATCAAGCTTCTCTCTCAGCCTCAGTTTCCTCACCTGTAGAAAGGAATTAATAATAGCATCTATCTCATAGGATTGTTATAAGAATCAAATGAGATAACATGTTAGCTAGAGAAACGCTGTTATTAAGAATTTAATTTTTAAAAATCATTCTTTTGGGTCTTCTTTCACAATGTGACAAATTTGGAAATATGTATTGTATAACACATATATAATCTATTTGAAACTGCTTACCTTCTCAGGGAGGAGGGAAGAGGGAGAGAGGGAGAGAGGGAGAGAGGGAGAGGGAGAGGGAGAGGGAGAGAGAGAGAGAGAGAGAGAGAG
>NC_058131.1:344083437-344110805 GCF_016433145.1 Gracilinanus agilis | reverse complement strand
GGGAGAGGGAGAGAGAGAGAGAGAGAGAGAGAGAGAGAGAGAGAGAGAGAGAGAGAGAGAGAGAGAGAGAGAATTAAGAACTCAAAATGTGAGGAGATGGATGTTAAAAATTGTTTTTACATGTAATTGGGGGAAAAAAGAAAATATTACTTAAAACAAAACAAAACAAGATCATTCTGAGAAAGGTTCCTTGTCTTCCAGACTAGCAAAAGGGTCCATAATACTAAAAGTTTAAGAATTGCTAGACTAGAAGAAAGAGTAATGTCACACCAAATATTTATGTGCCCTTATTTGAGACCCTTCCAACTCTCTTTTCCCACATCTGGACAATGAGAGAGTTAGATTATATCATTGTAAGGTCCCTTTAGCTCTAGCATTTTGAATTGTCCTATGAAATCCCAGCCCATATGCATATTTTCACTGAATTCAGTTCCTCTAAAACTTGAGGGCCCAAGAAGTCAGGTCAGTGACTTACACAAGGCAACATTCATGACTATAGGGGCAGCTAAGTGGCAAATTAGCTAGAGCACCAGGCCTAGAGTCCAGAAGACTTGAGTTCAAACCCAGCCTCAAACACTTCCTAGCTGTGTGATGCTGGGAAAGTCACTTAATACTATTTATCTCAGTTTTGTCTTTTATAAAATGGTCTGGAGAAGGCAATGGCAAACCTCTTCAGTATCTCTGCCAATAAAACTCCAAATGATTCCCCATAGAGTCAGATATGATGAAAACAGCTCAACAACTTATGACCATGGATTTAGAACCAGAAGGGACCATAGACATCAGCTAGTTGAATCCTCCCATTTTATAGATGAAGAAACTGAGGCACAGAGAGGTAAAATGACTTGTCTAAGGTCACCCAGACCCTAAGTGGTAAGAATTGCCCCACAAAAGTGAAATTTCATTGCATGCAGGATCCCCACCCACCTACCCTGACCCCCAGAGAATAGAAATTGCATGCATATCCTTCTAGGAAGATATGAAGAAACCAAAACAGAGCTTCGGGCAGTAGATTAGCCATTTACCTCACATAAGGACTCTGAACCAAGATGCTTTGCTCCCAAAGTGAGCTGGTGCCTATTTGCCTTTTCCCCTCTGGGTTCTTTCTTTGCTCATCTTCTTCATCCCTCTCTTTCCCAGTGTCTATCAGCTGGTCGTCAAGGAGGAGAGACTTCAGAAGGCCAGAAGGGCTGCAGACATCATTGAGTGCTTCTCAGTGCCTGTGAGCTACAAGAATGCCTCCAGCCTGGATTCCCTACACTATTTTGCAGCTGAATTGAAGCCTGTCAACCTGCCAGTTACACAGCCATTCACGGTGGGGGACAATAAAACCTACAATGGCTATTGGAATGCACCTCTCTCACCCTTGAAGAGTTACAGCATCTACTTCCAGGCTTTGAGCAAAGCCAATGGAGTGAGTATCGGAAAGGAGAGAACCTTTCCAGTTTTTTCCATTTTCAGATGTGTTATACTGATGTTGGTCTCAGGAAGGCCAAGAAAAGGCTCCTCTTCCTAGGTAGCAACTTCCCTCCAGCCTCAGAAGTGCCCCAGTGAGAGGATCACAGGATTTATTGAATGGGTCTCTGCTAATGTATTTTTAAAAACCCTTATCCTCTGTTCTAGTAACAACTCTAGAACAAAAGGGTAAGGGTTAGAGAAATGGGGTTAAATGACTTGCCCAGGATCATATAGCTAGGAACTGAATGAGCCAGATTTGAACCCACGTTCTCCAAACTCCAGGTCTGGCTCTATATCATCTGTGCAATGTAGCTGTCCCCGGCTATTGCTAATTTTAAAAAACAACTTTTCTTGGATGGAATCTGCCTATCAGTCAAGTAGCCAGAAAGTGCATGTTTCCACCTTGCCCTCCAAGTCATCATGTGTGAGAGGGACTGGATTAGGTACTCACTCCAAATTGGTTCTGACCAGCAGCAGCATCCCTGCTCTGATGATTTGACTTTGATTTTTGCAGCTTAAGATTTTCATTCTCTTGGGGGTGAGGAATATTTTTTTGAAGTTTTATTCCCTACTGAGGACCTAGGAGTCTAACATGACTTCTTCCCAAATGCCTCCCTCCAGAAACACCGGGATTGTGAGTGACCTTGGTTTGTTCTAAGTTTCCCGAAAGATGCTGTGAGTAGAGTTCACAGTGGCAGGCAGCCGGGGTGTGCAATTGGATATTGTTTCCATTCTACTCTTCACAGAATGAGCTCTGCTGAATCTACTGTTCTTCTCTTCTCTTTTACCATTAGCCACCATTGTCAAGTTGAAAAGAGCATAATTAACAGTTGGCTACAAAACAAGTATGGCAAATTAATAGGAAATTGGAATCAGAGATACCTCTTGTTGGGCAGGACTATTTTCTACCCTGTTGTCTATGGAGAAAAGACTTAGGACCATAGTTTTAGAGGCAGAAGGGACTTTACAGGTCATAGAATCACATAGTATTTCAGACAAAGGAAGGACCTCAAGAACCATCCATATCCAACCCAAATATGACAAAGGTTCCTTTCTCTAGTGTACTCAACAAGTAGATATCCAGATTTTACTTAAACAGCTAGAGTGATGGGATACCCACTTCCTTCTGAGGTAGCCCATTTCACTTTGAGAGATCTCTGATCATTAGAAAGTTTGTCATTGAATCAAACCAGCATTTTCATGTTTGCACATCACCTCCTTCAGACACTCATTGTCCAGCTAATCTGGCTTTCTGGCTAGCCTTTACACATGATATTCTATCATTCTCCATTTCTTTGCACAAGCTGTCCACCATTCTTGGTATGCAGTTAACTCTTAGAATACTTATTGCTCAGAGAAGTTCAATTCTTTGTGACCCCATTTGGAGTTTTCTTAGCAAAGATACTAGAGTGGTTTTCCATTTTCTGCTTCAGCTCATTTAACAGATGAAAATACTAAGGCCGAAAGGGTTAAGTGACTTGTCCAGGGTCAAACAGCTATTTATTACTATTATTATTATTATTATTATTATTATTATTATTAGCTGTCTGAGGCAAGATTTTAATGCAGGAAGTTGAGTCTTCCTGCCTCCAGACCCAGCATTCCACCCACGGCACCACCTAATTGCTTTTTAAAACACTTCTACTATTCACAAAATGAACTCTACTGAATCTACTATTCTTCTTTTCTCTTTTACCATTACTTTAATGTTATCAAAAATCACCAACATGAGCCCATTTCTGATCTGTCTAGCTGCTAGGCCACCTTTCCCTGCCCTCAAAAGATTACCTTGTATGTGTACATATAAGTTTTGTATATACTTATATGAGGACATATTGTCTCTTCCTCCAAGTCACATAGAATATAAGCTTGTTAAGGTGTGGACCTTTTCATTTCTATCTGAATGAGTACTTGTCAATTAACTGATCATAACTGATACCTGTGTTCATAGGTCTTAGACCCTCTGAGAGCCAGTCAGAACATATCCAATCCTTCTTCCAGGTGACAGTCCTTCTATTACTTGAAGACACTTGTCATGTGCCTCTAACTCTTACCAAAGCTAAACATCCCCACTTCCATCATAGATCCTTATAGATTCTGGATTCTAAGCCTTTCTTCACTCTGGTGGCCCTATTCTAGGTGTCCTCTGGCTTATGAATGACAAAATCAGTTTATTAATGTCTAAATCATATGATCTAATCTCTTCATTTTATAGCTGAGGAAAGTAAGGCAGAGAAGGGATTAAATATCTTACCCTGGGTCACAGAGGTAGTAAATAATAGAGCTAGGATCCAAACCCAGGTCCTCTGATTGGATACTCAGTGGTCTTTCCCTAGCTCACCATTCCACTAGTATTGCATAAAGTTGATCTACTTAAAAGATGCCTATCAGACACTAAGTAAGTAAGTAAGAGTGAAGTGAGAGGGTCATCTTTCTTTTCCTCTTACACTTTCTTTTTAAGCTTTGAAACCAGCATGTTTTATTTTTAAAGAGTTATTGGAAGACTGATGATGGGTTGAAAGAGGTCATTGTCTTTGGAGGAACAGCTGTTTGAGATTAAATTAGAGAAAATTCTAAGTCACAGAATATTGTTAAGAAGTCTGATTTGATTACTTTTAAGCACTTGCTGCTGACAAAATGTTTCCAAATAGAGGTGCATCCTGACCTGCTTAGGAAGTGGATGTTTAGACCATGCAAGTGAAGACTTGAGGCATGTGAACCCTGCCTTCATGTGGAAAAAGAGGGAAGAAACTATCTTCTTTTCTTCAGAGGGAAGAATTGAAAGGATAAGAAGTTTCAGGGAGGCTAGTTTTATCCTAGTTCAACCACTTTGTCCTTGTCTGAGTCTGAGTGAGTTATTTACCCTTTATGGGCCTTAGTTCTCTCATCTTTTCCTTATGAAAAGATAAGAATCATTTCTCACAGCAGCAGCATTTGAAAGCCACTGACAAATTAAAGAATGCCAAGAGAAGAGAGCTAACAGTATGGTAGGGGGATCCAAGATCATGTCAAAAATGGAAGAGGATACTTGCTTTGAATAAGAGAAGACCTTGGAGAGACATGATCACTGTCTACTTGTAGCAGAAGGGAGTTGAGGGGAAGATCAATCCACTCCCCATTTCTCCAGAAGAGAGATCTAGTAACAATGATAGGAAAAAGTGATGGGGGGTGGGGGTGGAAGGGGCAGATCTTATTTTAGTAGAAGGAAGAATCCCTAACAATCAAAGATATTCAACAATAGAATAGGAAGTATGTTATTTATTAAAGATCTCCTCACCACCGGAAGTATTCAAACAGAGGTTTGGATGGCCATTAAAGGCAACTAGGGTAGCATGGTACGTAAAGTACTTGCTTTGGAATCAGAGTACCTGAATTCAAATCCAGCTTCAGACACTTACTAGCTGTATGAGCATGGGCAGCTCACTTAACCTCTCCCAACCTCAGTTTCCTCATCTGTAACACAATCTGTAACTCAATTTCACAGCATTATTGTAAAGATCAAATGAGATGATATGCAGATAGATACATACATGTATGTATATATGAACATATATGTATGCATAAGCATGCATATATGCATACATGTGTACATTTATATATGAATAAAATCCTTTGCTTACCTAAAAGCATTATTAAAATGCTAGTTATCATTGCTATTATTATTATTATTATTGCTATCACCTGTTAAGGATGCTCTAGAAGAGATAGGTACATTGAGTAGAACATTCAGCTAGGTGACATCGAAGGTCTTTTCTTATTTTAAGTCCTTTAAAAAAAGGTATTCTATTAAGAAGATTAATTATTCAGTCCTACCCCTATCCACAATTTTGTTTCTAGTATATTGATAATTCAGTCCATATCTCCTCTGTAAATGAAACTTCTGTAGAACAAAATAACAAAGTTGGCTAGCCTTAAAACAAATAAATTAAAATCAAACTTTGAAAGGGTAGAAAAACCCAGAGATCCAGGAAAGAAGTTCAAGACTCAGGCCAGGAGTTGGAGCTGTAGTTTTATACCCCAGTGGCGAGTTGAGCAGGCTGCAATTATATTGAAAGAGAGTTGGAATGATCTGGACTATTAGATACTTCATTTTTCTTTTTCCAAAATCTCATCTCTATTTTCCTCTTATTTATAGTCTCTTTTCTTCATTTCTCCCTTTATCCCATTCCTAAGTTGCCTCTTTCTTTATCCTGCTTTTTTTCCTTTTGTCCTCAGTATTCTTTTTTCTTCTCCATATTCTGAATGTTCTCTTTTTTTTTCTCCTCCCTTTTACTCTTAACATTTCCCTCCTTTCTCTTTCCCTACTATTTCTTCTACAGCCAGAAGAAGCCTGACTCTTCTGGAGAAAAAGAAGATAGGTGACAGGCCATGCTATTATTACCCACTTTGCTAGTAAATGGTTGCCCCCTAAGAGCATTGTTAACAGTAAAAGAACCATATATCTAAGATTTGAAAAGGACCTCAGAGATCACCTAGTCCCACACATGCCACCCTCCATTTTATGAGGAAGCTGAGGCTCACAGATATTAAGTGACTTTACCCAAGATTATATTGCTAGGAAAGATTTGTTCCTACCTCTTCTGGTGGTAGTACTGGTACTCTTTCCGTTATACCAACAAATCCCCTGGAAAAGAACAAATACCAAAAGTTACACAATTTCCCACTATTGTATTATTTAGGCTTTTTCACTCTAGGACTTTACCTCAGCAAAGCCCTACTCTGTAGCCTCCTCATGCCATGAAGTTGACCCAAAACTTCCAAAGGCAAAGACAATCTCTGGTATCCTACACCCAGCTGGAAATACTTAATTTTTGTCAGCTAAACCAAGTGTGAGTTTCAGCTGCTGTTAAACAGAGGAAAGGCTGCCAGTTTCCTCATTGAAAATAGAATTGAGGTTTGTTCAGATTTGTTGCTACTGTGTAGGGAGTGAGGTGAAATTCCTGAACCAAAATAGCCTAGTTGTTGAAGCAGAAAAATGTCACATAGGATTTTGAACTGGAAGGGATTGCTAAGATCATCTCATTTCACCTCTTTATTTTATAGGAGAGAGGGCAATAGTTTATTTAAAGCATTTCCCTAATATTAAAATACTCTGAAAGTGAGCTATTATTATAATGGATAAGAAAAGTAAAGCCCCACAAAGGTGAGTGGCTTGCCAAAGAGCCCTCAAGTAATAAGTAGCAATCAGAATTTGAACCCAAATCCTCTTGTAACAGGAAGTTGGTGGCAAAAACCAGGATGGGACTAAGATAAAGACAAAGAAGAATCAATGTGCAGAGTGAAGAGGCTAGAGTGATAGAATGAACCCATATTTGGCGTGGGAAAAGAGTCTTCTAACTAGTAAATCAAGTTCTTGAAAGGGAAATGAGCCTTATTCAAGACTCCAAACTGGTTGCTGCTGCCATTTTCCTATCTCCACCATGGCCACCTCACCACTATTTGCAAGCTTCTAAGCTCCCAACTACAGCCATGAGCAGTCACATGACTATAACTTTTCTGCTAATGGACTTTTCCATCAGCCTCTCCTTTCCTCCACCCTCACCCCTAGTACCCTAATAATCTCAAGACTTAATTAATTTTGGGGAGTCTGTGGTGGCTGCCTTCCCAGTTATCTATACTCACTCCCTGATAACAGGCCATGCAAAAATAAGATCAGCCATTATAAGAATCTTGGGATCTTAGCTCTGTAAATGGAGGACACCTCAAAAGTCATCTAGCCCACTAGATCAGCCTACTAGGGCACAGAAAAATTTAAGTGATTTTCTGTGTCAGATCTTGGATATCTTATAGAGCCAGGATTCAAATTCAGTTCATGGGACTTCATGTTCTCCACTCTTTCCCATTCTACATTATTCCTCTGAATCATGCTGCCTTCCTTTCAAAGGACCACTTCCTTCCTTTCTCTTTGTCATTAAGAACCAGTTATGCCAGACTAACTTTATTTCCCTTTGAATCCCTGGGTATTGGCTAGTTCTAGTAGTACAGGGAATGAATGGTATAGATCAGTGGTTCCCAAACTTTTTTGGCTACCGCCCCCTTTCCAGAAAAAAATATTACTTAGTGCCTCTTGGAAATTATGAAACTATTTATTGAACTCAGAATAGAATGTAATACAAAAAAAGTGTGGCCATCACCATTTCCCTGGATTGCTGCAGCACCCACCAGGGGGTGGTAGCATCCACTTTGGGAATCACTAGATAGATTATAATGTGATTAAATTTCAGCACTTTAAAACTTTCATGATACACTTTTGGATAAAATGGAAAGACATGAATAAGGTGATAGTTCAAGTAAGATTTAGAATAGACTCAATCCACAACCCAAAGAATTGTCATTAATGGGTCAAAGTGAGCTCAAATGGAAACATCTCATAGAAAATAGTAGTGAAGCCCATTTGGCCCTGTATTGTTCAACATTTGTATTGATGTCTTAGATGACATCATAGATTACATGAGTTTAAATGAACATATGAAAAAAGCTTGGCCAAAATAGCACACTAAATGACAGGGCCCTGTTCCCAAAAGCTCTTGATAGGTTCAAATAAGGGATAAAGTTGAATAAAATAAAATTTAATAGGGATCAATGAAAATTTTTACACTTGGATCCCAAGATGAACTTCTCAAGTAAAACATAGTAGAGGCTTAGCTAGACAGTTATTACTGTGAAAAATATTTGGGACTTAATAGTTAATTACAAATTCATTAGGGAATCAATATTTGGCATATCAGCAAAAAAAAAAAGGCTATGCTATCCTTTGTTATCTAGTCATTTTTAATCATGTCTGACTCTTCACGACCCCATTTGGGATTTTCTTGGCAAAGATATGGGAATTATTTGCCATTTCCTTCTCTAGCTATCCTAGGCTATGTTAAAAGAAACACAGAATCTAAGGGGGGAAAAAGGTATTAATTCTGCAGTGTTTTGCCCTGATCAGACCACATCTGGAATTCCTTGTTTAGTTCTAGGTACCATATTTCAAAAAAGCCAGATTTCCAGGTCATATATGGAACATGACGTTGAGAGGACTGGAAAACATGCTTAGATAATCAGTTGAGAGAAGTAGGAATGTTTAGCTTGGAGAAGAATATATTTAAAGGAAATATGATCTTTATTTTCAAGTATTTAAAGGGCTGACGTGGAAAAAGGATTAAATTTGTTCTTCTTGTTTCTGGAGGATAAAACTAGAAACAGTGGCTCAAAGTTTCAAAGAGGCAGATCTCAGCTTGATGTAAGGAAAATCTTCCAAGCAATTAAAGTTCTAAAGTTCCTTGGGAGATAATTGGTTCCCCCCATTTAGAGGCTATTGTTGGGAAAGTTGTCAGATATGGTTGGTCTAGACTGCTTCCAAAGTCCTTTCCACCTCTTTCTTGTTCTTTGATTCAGCACTATGATATTGCAACAAAAAAATTCCCTTTGGCCTCCTAGCTTAGTGTTGAGAACAGAGATTCATAATCTGGGGTCTGTGAATTTGTTTTGTTTTACTTTTTTTGCCAAACTGACAAAGGGGCTCATAACACAAAAAGGTTGTGAACACCTGGTTTAGAACAGGGGAGGTCGTAAGGCAGGAAAATGATAAATGTGTTTATCTATGATATCATCTAAATTAATGAAAAAATGCAGATCAGCATGGAACACTGGTGTTCTCCATTCTTCAAATTGACATTGACACATTAATAATTGCTCTTTGGATGTGGTCATCAACTGGTTCCAAATCTCCTTACTTGCCCTATCTTCTTGCCATATCTTATCATTTTAGCCATAGGTTCAGATGAGAAATTCTGTCAAATGTTTTCTTGCAATCTAAGCTTACTATACCTAGATCATTCCCTTGAGCTACTAGTCTAGTTATCCTTGAGGAAAAGGAGATATAAGATTAGTCAGGTGCTATATTTTAGAATAGATAGTGGTCATTCAGAGAAAAGTTATGAGGATGATGAAAGACCCATGTTCATTTCAAGGGCTAAAGCCAATGTCCAAGGACAAATGCATTTCATTTGTGTTCTTGGGCCAGCTGGGTTCCTTGTTAAGCATCCTAGCTCTGAATGTACTGGTAGGGTAAGAAGTAAGCTTGGAGGGAATTTCTCATTCACAGAACCAGTGCACTAAATGGCCATGAAATGACTTTTGGCTTTCTTTGCATCCCACAGTCTCTGGTTGGCATTTAATAAATGTTTATTGATTCTCTCTACATGCTTCTTCCTCACCATTTGGGAGGGGAAGGGAGGATCAGGGTTGGGGACCATAGTTGCATCCTAAGACTCTCTGGGGCTGACTGTTCTCTGTATATTCAAAGCCAAACTTACTTAGGGGACCAGAATTCCTAGCTCTGCAGAAGGGTGGGCACCTGGTGTGATTGACTGCTAGTTTGACTTTATGAGCCATCCACAGTGCAGTAGGAGGGGATGGGGGAGGAAATCCCCTTAGATTTGGAATCAGAGAAACAATCTTTGTATATTAGATCTGCCATTTACTCCCTATGGGATCTCCTGACCACTTCCCTTCTCTGGACTTCCACTTCCTCATGTGTAAAATGAAGGTCTGAGACTCAGTAATCTCCAAGCTGCCATTTAGATCCTGCTCAGCTACCTTTAAACTCTCATGGCACTAGAGCTCTGCCTACTGGTTGAGTAGGTTTACAGTAGAATTAGTGGATTCTTTTTTTCTTTAACAGGAAGTTTCTGTTCTCCTCTAGTCTTGGCACACCTGCTTGCAGGGAGCAGTGACATCTACAAATACTGATGATCTATACTAATAACAATTACCATAATAAATTGCCCCTTGATTACATCTGTCACCTGAGGATTTAAAATACTTTACAAACATCAATTAGTAATTACAGCTCAAAGGCTTTGCTAACTAGGAAGTGGGTATCATCAAGGCTTCATTAGAGCTGAGTGGAGGAACAACAAGGGGTATCAGGGACTTCCACAGCATCCTGAAGCCCACCCAGGCATTTAAACTTGGATTCTAATCTTCTGATTTAAGTGCTAGGCCCTTTTCAAGGATAATTAAAGGCAGCCTGGTATAATAGTAGAAAGAGCTATGACTCCTATTACCTATGTGACTTCAGGCAATTCATTTAGCTGCTCTATGCCTCATTTTCCTCCTTTGTGGAATAAAAGATGCTGGAATTGGGGCAGCTGGATAGCTCGGTGGATTGAGAGTCAGGCCTAGAGACAGGAGGTCCTAGGTTCAAATCTGGCCTCAGACACTTCCCAGCTGTGCGACGCTGGGTAGGTCACTTGACCCCCATTGCCCACCCTTACCACTCTTCTGCCTTGGAACCAATACACAGTATTGATTCCAAGACGGAATGTAAGTGTTTAAAAAAAAGAGAGAACTGCAAAGTATTCATAACCAAAAGAGTATTCCAATACACAGAAGTTAAGGGTTTTAAAAAAGTATCAAAAAAGATGCTGGAATTAAATTCTCTCTCAGATTCCTTCCAGCTCTAGATCTCTGATTCTATGACTGTTTACTTTATTATGGTATCTAATTAAGATATTCCTTGACCTGCGTTTCCATGTTGGCAAGGTCATGGGGTTGAATGATCGATCATCCTCCTTTTTATACCGATGAGGGGCTTGTGTTTATTTTGTATTCAGTTGTTCCTAAAACTTCATGACCCATTTGAGGTTTTCTTGGCAGGGATATTGGAGTGGCTTGCTACTTTCTTCTCCAGCTCATTTGACAGATGAGGAAATTAAGGCAAGCAAAGTTAAGTGACTTGCCCAGAGTCACATAGCTAGGAAGAGTCTGAGACCAATTTTGAACTCAGATCTTCCTCTTTCTGAGCCTGGCGCTCTATCTACTGCATCACCAAGCTGCCTGTTTTCATAGCTCTAATTGAATCACAGAATGTCAGGGTTAGTTTAGATGGCTTGTCACCTTGTCTGATCCCCTTATCTTGTCAGTCAGGTATAGGGAGGCTCCTATAAACTGTCCTGTGACCTATAACAGGGAGTTGTTAGCAAAACAAGAATTCCTTATCCACAATACTATGATTTGTCATTCATAAATGTGTTACGAGTTCTAACGCAGGCTGGAGAGCTCCTTATGAGCTGGTCTGAGGAGTCAACATCATGTAAGGAATATAGTGCTGAATTGGGGGTCTAGAAGGCATAGCTCCAAATTCTTCCTGTGCCAGTAGCTATGTTATCAATAGGTTAGTTGATCAACCTCTTAGAGTCACAGTTTCTTCATCTGGGAGATAGGGATAATAAAATACCATGAGGTTTGTACTACAAGTATTATATTCTCATTTTACAGGCAAGGCATGATATAAAGAGGACCGACCTCTGAATATAAGAACAACCTGGGTACAAGTTCATAGTGGCCCTATGACCCAGACAAGTCACTTCACCTTTTATTACCCTCAGGAAGCTCTTCAAGATTGTCACAAAACACTCGACTCCCAATGTTGGTAGAGGCTTTTTTTCCCCCAAGAGAGTTCTCTAAACCAATGGAAAAAAATAAGCATCATCCCTTCTCAAATGAGATAATGTTCATCAAACATTTAAACACAATAGGAACATCAAGTACTCTTATCTCCCTTTTCTCTAGTTCTCCCCACTCACCCCTAGCACAGTGCCTAGCACTAGGCTCTTTGTTCCCTCCTTGCTATTATCAGCTGATTGAGTGTTTGTCTCCTGAGATTCATTCCAGACCTGGGGACAAACACCATCCTTAGATGAGAACCTGGCATACATGATAGACTGTCCGCCCTTTGGCCTGCTGTAACCTTTTCCACATATTGATGGAACATCTTCAGTCTTTTGAGCATGTAAGAGAGAGTGAGAATTTGAATGCTGGTCTGTTGTCATAGCCCAAGGAAAAGCATCTCTCACTCACTGTCCCTAAATGATGAGCCTGCCATGTTAAATGGCTCTAATAATTTGGGGCTGCAAAGTGACTCGGCACCAGTGACAAGGTGTCTCATCAGTGACTTCCAGATTTCTCAAGCTCCATTTACAAGTCAAAACAGGATTTTTTTTAAAAAAATCACAATCTGCTCAGCTTGCTTTCTGGAAATAAAGCAGTGCTCTATTATCGTAGCATACCAGGACACACAGCACAACTTCTGAAACCCGGCCTCTGCTAACAATCTGGGGCAGAAGCAAAGCTTTAGACTACTTCTTTGCCTCTGGTTCTGTTACTTTCACAAAAAGAAACCAGAGGAAAGGGATATCAGAGCTAAGCAGACATGGAAAGAACTAGCAACCTTGAGTATCGTCTCCATGTCTGAACAGAAGAGAATCATAGAATAGTATAGTTTGTTAGAGGGAACTTGGAGATCATTGAGGTCAATCCTCTCATTTTATAGGTAAGTCCAGGTGAAGAAAAGGAGCTTGTTCAAAGACACACAAAAAATTATAAGCAAAGCTTGGATTTGAAGCCATGTCTCAATTCCCAGTTCAAGATTCTTTTCATTTAACCATACTAATTGAAAGCAATTGTTAACTGGTGACATTTTATCAAATAGAGTTGGCAGCAACAGGACTTTGGGGGAGACAGTAGTTTCAAGTGAGACGGATTGTGCTTCATTTTTTTCTGTGATACTGATACCATCATCAAAAAATGACGTTTTCTTCTTACTTAAAGGCTGAATCCACCTTTTTTAAGTAGGAGAACTTATCTCCTGAGGTAAATTGTTAAAACCTGAGACTCTAGTTGATGAATTACATTTTTTTTCAAATTAACTGTACCATTTACCAAATTCCAGTAAATACATCATGCAGGTATAACTTGGATCAGATTTTTCAAAGGTTCCTTATTAGACACACAGTTAGGATTTTGCCTTAGGGGCGCCAAAGTTTACAGAGTACAAATATTTTAAATAACTATTTAAAAGATTATATAACTTTAAATTTTTTTACATTATACAGCATTTTTTAATTTTTTTAAACCCTTAACTTCTGTGTATTGGCTCTTAGGTGGAAGAGTGGTAAGGGTGGGCAATGGGGGTCAAGTGACCTGCCCAGGGTCACACAGCTGGGAAGTATCTGAGGCCAGATTTGAACCTAGGACCTCCAGTCTCTAGGCCTGACTCTCAATCCACTGAGCTACCCAGCTGCCCTATACAGCATTTTTATTTCTGTAGCAGCACAGAAACTAGTTAGCAAGAATAATTAGTTAACCTAAGCAGCTACAAGGTGGTATACTATTTACCCTGGTGGTCACAAGCTAGATGAGTGCCTCTCCAGTTTGACCCTACCTTGCTCCTTTTCAAAGAAATAAACTTGGCAAGAAGCAATAGATTGTATTCTTTTCTCCTGTCGAGTCTGGTTTTTCAAAGTCTCTGTCTTTCTCTAATGATACCAGGGTTGGTGGCCCACCCTCCCCAAATTTCTACAGATGGCATAAGGACATTTAATGCCATTTGACCAAGTCATCAAACTGGCTTATTTTAGCTCTTTACCATACTGATTCATTTGAAACATCACTTGGTAATTTACAATGATAATATTAAATTCAACTATATAATATACTATGTTCCACAGAAATAAGATAAAAACAAAGCTATGCCTGCCTTCAGGAAACCTACATTATACTGGGAAGGTAACCAACCTGCCCCCAAGAACACACATACACCCCCATATGTATGTATAAATATATATATATATGTGTGTGTGTGTGTGTGTGTGTGTGTATATATATATATATATGGAGAGAGAGAGAGAGAGAGAGAGAGAGAGAGACAGAGAGACAGAGAGAGACAGAGAGAGACAGAGACAGAGAGACAGAGAGACAGAGAGACAGAGAGACAGAGAGAGAGAGAAAGTAATATCAAGTGGGAGAGAATGATTAAAATTGAAAGCTCAAGAATGACCCCATGTAAGAGGTTGGACCTGAGTTGTGCTGTGAAGGCATCTAGGGATTCTACAAGGAGGATAAGGGGAAGGAAGGCTTAGGAGTATGGGGGAATCACTTATGTAAAGGTTTGCTTGTGTAAACTCCTATAGAAATAGGAGATAGAATATCCCATGAAGAAGATAGCTAGTACTCCAAAGTGACTAAAGTTGAAGGTGTGTAGAAAGTCATACTATGGAATGAGTCTACTGAAAGAGAAAAGGAGCCAGATTGCAAAGAACATTTAGTGGCTAAATGAAGATTTTACATTTTTTTTAATGCATGCAATGTTGGTGGTGGTGGTAGTAGTGCTTAGTCATTTCAGTCTTGGCTGACTCCTCATGGCCCCATTTGGGGTTTTCTTGGTAAGGGTGCTGGAGTAGTCTGCCCTTTCCTTCTCTAGCTATTTTCCTGATGAGAAAACTGAGACCAACAGGATTTAAGTGACTCATCCAAGTTATAGAGCTAGTGTATCTAAGGCTAAATTTGAACTCAGGTCTTCGTGACTTCAGACCACTCTATCCACTGTGCCACCTCACCACCCATGCATGCTCGTGAAGATTTGAGGGGTTAGGGAAGTCATATTTTTGAGGGGAGGGTTGTAACTTAAAACAGTGTGATTTTCATAACTTTGGAGGATGGATTAGAGAGGAGTAGGACCCAGAAAGGGAAGATAACTAGAGGACTATCACAATAATCTATGCCATGAGGATAGGTAACCTAGGCAAAAGCTTCATGAATGGACAGAAGAGGACTGACATAGGTAGTTGGGTGATATAATGGGAAGAATGCTGGATCTGGAGTCAGGAAAACTGGAGTTCACATCTGATTTTGACCACTTACTAGATATTTGATCCTGAATAAGTCATTTAAACTTTCTGTGCCTCAGTTTCTTCATCTGTAAAATAGAGATAATAATAGTACCTATTTCCCAGGGTCGTTGTGAGAATAAAACAAATAATACTTATAAAGCACTTCGCACACCTTAAAGCACTACATAAATGCCAGTATCCATTATTATTGTAAGAGATATAACAGTGTTACACTGAATAAAACTTCCCAGCTGAACAGATAGGGTAGTTAAAGGAAAGGGAAAGTCAAGGATGAGTCTAAGGTTGCAAACCTTAAGAAGAATGATTGTATTATAAGCAGAAATGGAGATATTTGAAGAAGGGATAGGTTTAATCATTTGCTTTCATTTTATACTTTATGAGGCAGCATGGTATAGAATAATGCATGCGGGATGAACTTGTATTCCAGAGACTTTAGCTTAAATCCAACACAAGCATGCCATATGACTATGGGTAAGTCCTTTGACCTCCCTCAGTCTAAATTTCCTCATCTGTCAAATAAGAATAATAAATTTACTTAACTCAGAGAGTTATTGTGAAAGTCCCATGAGATAATGTATACAAAGTGCCTTAAAAATTGTAAAGTACTATATTAACATTAGGTATTATAATGAAAGAAGCACCTTCACATATTAACTCGGATATTCTCTACAATAAATCTATAAGAGCAGGAATTCTTCTTGTTGTTTTATAGATAAGGAAGTTAAATATCTTAACCAAGGTCACATTTGGATAATGGTTGGTGTAGAGGCTCAGTCTGGAGATGGAGCATCTGAATGAGAGACAGATAGATGCTGGGGAAGACTCTAATTACTTTGATTTCTGACACAGAAATGACTTCAGCAAGAATAGCTGACCTTTATTGCACTTCAGTATTTGCAGAAGACTTTGTGTACATTATGACATATTTTTATTTATTATTATATGATTATATATTATGTTATTTTTAATATATTTATTTTGTACATATATATTCCCTTTCCTGAGCCCCACAACACCCCTTCCAAGTAGAGGCTATGAATATTGTTATATTCATTTTACAGATGAAGAAACTGAGGGTAGGAGCAATCAAGTAAGCTAGCCATGGTTATATAGCTAAGTATCTGAAGCAGGATCCAAATTGGAATCCTTCTGTCTTTAGTTCCAGCTGTAGATCCCCTAATTCTATGATGCCCTCTTGAAGAGTAAATAAAAACTGGCATCTGCAGTGTCTCCAGGAGAAAGACAAGGGTAAACCATGATTTTAAATAATGATAAAATAAAGAATAAGTTAAACCCAGCAACTGATTAACCACATCCTTCATTCTTGTTGTTCACAGGAAACCAAAATCAACTGTGTCCGACTGGCAACCAAAGGTATGTGGGAGTGTCTGTGTTTTTCTTTTTGCAGCCATTTAAGAACAGCTACAAACATGGGGCAAAGTACAGTCATGACACAGCCTTGCTATCATTACTGTCCCTGGACCCTCAGGCTTCTCTGCAGCCAGTCAGGAATGGCCATAGCCTAGAAAAAGGGGTGGTTATTTTTAGTGCAGCCATTTGCATTTAGATTGCAAATCTACACACATACAAAACAACTGGCACCTAGTCCTGCATAAGAAAGAGGAGAGACTCAATCCACATGTTCACTACTTTTTAATTCTTCAGGAAATTAGATGGATGCATGAGCACCGGGTAGAAGCTTGGGGACCAAGGAGAAAACAAGGGGACTAAGGCCTTGCCATTTGTTCCACATCCATCTTGAAAGGGACACATGTGCCTAACTTGTTTCCTCCCAGGGACACAGACAGTAGAGAAGAAAAAGATAAAATACCCTTTGTGGAGGAAGGGAATTGATGGGCTACAAATAAAAGTGACACAAATCACTGCCCTCGGCAGACTTTTCCACCAGAGGAAAAAAATGGTCCACAGTGAAGAACACCATCAATTATCCAGGAAACGCAGCATGTAGGACAATTCACTGTCCAAGGTAGACAGTTTATATTGACAGCATTAAGGAAGGAAAGAGGGTTTTATAAGGATATGGAAACTTCTGGGCAAATGCCTATTAGTTATTGAGTTCCTTCGGTGCTCATCTGGCTGCATCTGGATGATGGACACTGATTACTGCCATCTTTCTACCCTGCTTAGAGTCTGTGTGATTACTAGAAAATCTTCTCTGTCCCATATCAAAAGTCTCAATTAAGGTCATATCAATGTCCTTCTGATTGGGCCCCACCAGTTTGTTTGTCCTAGGCAGAATTATAAACCTGAGGAAATGCAGTGTTACTTGTTGTCCATATAGTCCAGGAAAACTGTCTCAGTTCATTGTTTTTTCTTGTCTTTTACTCATCTCTTAACTTTTTCTTTCCAGTTCATTCTCTCTTGTTCCTTAGACCTATTTTTTCTCCTTTTTCTTTTGATTTCCTATTTTTTCTTAATATATGCCCTCTCCTCCTACCAAGAGATTGGACATAAAAAAGAGAAAAAAATACCTCTTATTTACAACTCAGGAGGGGCCCTACCAGGTGCCTGTATCACAAGCTCAGACTGAAGTCTTTTAACTCTTAATATTCAGAAACTTGACTTTATCAATGCACTCTTATTTTGATCAGACTCTACAATAATAATTCACATAAACTGAACTCATGAGAATAATTCACTAATTTATAAAACATATGTTAGGCAAGATAACTAGTGCCCATGATCTGCACCAAGGATTCTTCCTCCATCATGAGTGAGGTACATAATGGAGGGAAATCACAAAATTGCAGAATTTTAGAATTTGGTGAGACTTGTGGATGGAAGTGATTCTTTGTATCAGACACCAGCTACATTTGCCTCTTTGCAACCCATAGCTTCTACTTTTGCCCTCTGGGGTCTGACATTTTTAATAATTTTTTTTGGTATCAGAAATTTTGTTCTCTAAAACATGTAGTTATTGTGTTTGTTATAAATCATGCACCATGTTTGACAATTGAAACCTCAGGGGACACAAGTTTCAAAATTAGACTAGGGCACACATTCTTTTTTAAAAACCCTTACCTTCTTTATTAGAATCAATATTGAGTATTGGTTCCAAGACAGAAGAATAGTAAAGGCTTAGATAATTGGAGGTAAGGGACTAGCCCAGGGTCACACAGCTAGGAAGTATCTGAGGCCAGATTTATATAGATCCTTTTCCCAGCTCTGGGCAAATTCACTCAGAAGAACAAATTATAGCTTCAGAAGTTAGTCAATGTATATCTAAATGGAAATAATAATAACAATGGTGATAAGTTATTTTTATAACTCATATCTCTATACTACTTCAAGCTTTATAAATCATTTTTCCTCATAATGGCCTTCAAGGTAGATAGTACAAATATTGTCCCCATTTCATAAATGAGAAAAGTACATCTCAAAAAAAAAAAAAAAAAAGAAAGAAAGAAATGACTTGCCTGAGACCTTTTAGCTAGGATTGATTCCTTAGTACCAAAGCTGAGATGAAAACCAAGGTATTCTGACTCTAAGCCCTAGGCACTTTCCATGTAGTGATTATTTCCACAAAGCTACCATAAGTTGATGTTTTGGTCTAAATAGCTAGTATTAGACCTTAAGTGAGAGAACTTTTTCTCTAGATACCACTAAGCAAATATTGGCACACCATTATTCTTTGACTCTCCTCTTCTTGATGTCATGCAGACCAGAACATTCCCTTTGGTTTTGACCAAATTATCTGGATACGTTATGATTTCTTAGGATACCACTAATGTTACATTAGTATACTTTATTTTTCTCACTAAAACCTGGGAGTCATTCTTGTCTATTGATGGGGATACCCAGATGAAATCTGGAAATCTTCCTGGTATCATTAATTTTTTCAGATTATTTCAGGGGGCAGCATTTTTTAACTAGTCTCCACATTCTGCACCCCTTAGGGATACCCTGGTTGACATTTGTGCTGATTGTTAAACCTCCTAAATCTTTCTCCTGTGCATTTCATTTGAAAACACACCTATCATTAACATTTCCAGGTTCTTATTGATTCACACAGAGTACCTTCCTCCACTTTCCCTCATCATTAACAATGGGTCCTTGGATATAAACTAATAGTATCAGTAAGAAAACAGTCTTTATCCCTTATCTGATATCTCTATACCTTTGCTCTCCCAATGCCCTTATTTTATGTCATTCCTTTGTCCCTGGTTCTCTATATCTTTGCTCGCCAGGACAACTTTTTTCAAACACTCTGCCCTGGACTTTCTATTATCTCAATAAATCATAAATGAATGGATCAGATAATGAGCATGACATTAAAAATATGTATCACAAAAGATGACGGTGACACAATAAAGAGGCGATAGGCAAAATGAATATCAAACTTATTCATAGAAATAATAGACCAAAGATGTGTGGACCTGAGAGTCCACACTAAGTCAGATTCCAGATGCACACACAATACATACAGATGAATGATGATTCAGTCACAGCAATCATTGACCATAGCATCTGAAGTATTAAAGGTCATGATTACAATGATGCTTGCACTAATAAATCATTTTGAGACACTTTAAGAAACACATATCACCACCAAAACAAAGTCTATTGTGAGACTATATGTCCCAATATTGTTTGAAAAATATGCATCCCTTGATTTCTAACTCTCCCAAACCATATCCATCTGCTCATGACCTCCACTATCTTTTCTAGTTCCATTTTACCTTTGTTTCATCTCAGAATCTTCCATTTCCTTGATGTTTTTAATCTTTCCCAGAGTATCAAATGAAATGCAGACTGAGCCCCTTCTCTTTCTCTGTCCCTTTCAGCTAGACTTTCTGTTCCCATCCTCTATAAAACAGAAGAAAAGAATGTTGTTGAACACTTGACCCCAAATATATGCTATTTGCTCCTTCTATTTTATTTTTCTGGGTGCTGAAGAAAAAACTAAAGAGAAGTCCAGGTATAACTCCAACTCAGAGATAGCCAAATGAGAGAATTTGATCTAAGAAACTTTTTTAAAAATCCCATCTCCCAGATGACAGAAGAAAGAAGTTTAAATAAGAATAGACACAAACATGGAGGAAAAGAGGAGTGTTGCTTTGATTTGGCTTTGAAATACTGATACACCACTGATTTCAAATATAGGTCAGTAGCATAGGTTCTAGAATTAGAAGAAACATTGGAGATTAGCAATCCCTTAATTTTATAAGTAAGAAAGTTAAGGTCCAGAGAATTTAACTGCTTTCCCAAGATTATATGGGTAATTAAGTAGTAAAGTCAGAATTCAAACCCAGGACTTCCAATTCTAAATGCATTGCTCTTTCTCCTATACCACATTGTCCGTTAAGTTATTTAAATATTCTTCCATAAATCTTATTTATGCTATTATGACAAAATCCCAGATTTGAAAGAAATCTTATCTGTATCTGAACAAGAATTACATCAGAAATGACAAGTGGTTGAACTCTCTTTAAGGCCCCTCTATCCCCAGAAAGAAAGAAGTCTCCTATTTCCCAAGGTATCCCACTCCATTCTGGACAGCTAGTTCAAAATGTTTTTAAAAATTATTTTTTTCCTTAAATAAATCCTTCCTTGACTAGATGTAAAAAAAATCTTCCCAGCAGGCAGAGGCTGTCCAAAAGCAAAACTGGGTGCCTCAGAAGATAGTGGGCTCCCCATCACTAAAGGTGTTAAAGTAGACCCTCGATGAGCATTTGTCAGAGAAGTTGTAGCAGGGATTTGTACTTTGGTGCAGGCCAGTCTTGGCCTCTAAAGTCCTCCCAAGTTCCAATTTTGCTAGCCTGTGTTCTTGTTCCTGGATAAGTTCTGAGAAGAGTTCTCTCATTCTTGCCCCTGACTGAGTTGCCACAGACTTCAGCTTAGTGGAGGCCAAATTGATGGATTTTCCCTATAGCACCCTCATTTGCCACCTGGTGGAAGAAAGCAGGTGATATTGCCCATGGCTGAGTCTGGCTGTGCCGAGTAATGAGGTGAAGTGCTTGTGTCATCACTGTATATCAAAAAGGATGAACTAGTGACTCCCTGTGTCCTTTTGCTTTGCTCCATGGTGTGGCCTATATAGAGTTTCTCCGCATGCTTGCCCCTCTGTCAGCATTGCTTCTGCGCTGTCTCTTTGCCCCCTGCATTATTCTGGGCCTCCTTTAAAAGGGGGAAAATGCCTTCTGTGTGAATCATCAGTTACATTGCCATTTCAAAGACCTTTTCCTGGCTTTCTGGTGGGAAACAGCTTCAGTCTAAAATGTACAAGATACTATACATTTTAATCTTGAATTAGTTATTTTAAAAATCTGAGAATCATGAAAGGGGGGTGGGGGAGAAAGTTTTCCTTCCTAAATTTGTTACTCAGTAGGCAAATAGCTAAAGGAGCCTAAAGGAGCTGTGTTTTCAAAACTTAAACCCTGATCAGAAGCAGTCAAAGCCTCTTCTTTCTACCTGGGCTGCTCCTTGAGCCATCCTAGTAATAGCAATTCACATTTCTAAAGTACTTTGCAATTTAAAAATTGTTTTGTCACCATAGCATAGGGGTTAGTAATAAAAATACATATGACTAACACTATAAGGTTTGCAAATTGCTTTTGTAGAATCTTAAGATTCAGGGTTAAAAAAGAACCTTGCATGTTATCTTGTCCTGTGGCCTCATTTCATAGATAAAGAAACTGAGGCTGAGAGAAAGGATGGCAATGGCCTAAGGTTACATGACCTCTAAGAAAGCAACAGAAGAGCATGAACATATATTCAGGTCTTCTGGCTTCAATCACAATATTCTGTCAATGCCACTATATTGTCTATCTCATGAGCTAATTAGTATTTGCCACCTTTGTGGCTATGTTTCGGAAGTAAAGATCTCAAAGATATCTCTCATGATTCTGGAATACTTCTCAAAAGAACTGGTCCCATCTCAAAATACCTCATCTGAAACCCCATTTAGCAAATAGCTGAATGTGTGAATGGAGCAGTTGGCCTAAGGACAGAATAATGTAAGCTAAGCAAAATGTAAGGTGATGGGACTCTAGGAATTAAAACATCAAAGGGAAGCCCCTGAATTTGAAAGAGCCCTGAATCTTCAGGCCAGATATCTAATGTTCAGCAGATAGTGTTGGGCTTGGAGACTAGAAGATCTGAGTTTAAATACTGCTCAGATATTTCCTGCCTTGTGACATTGGACAAGTCAATAAACCTCTGGCAGGCTTAGTTTCCTCCTCTGTAAAATGGGGTTAATAATAGTTCCTACCTTCCAGGATTGTGGTGAGGATCAAATGAGAAAACATATAAAGTGCTTTGTAAACTTTAAATCACAATATGAATGCAAACTATTATTAATAAGCTTATTATTATTCATATCTTTTCTTTGCTACTTACTGTGATGACTTGAGCAAGGCCCTTCCCTAATTCATAAATTGAAAAAAGTTTAACTAAATGACCCTTCATGGTATCTTTTAACCCCAGAAGCTATGTTTCTGGTTCAAAAGAATCTACTTCTAATCATTAATGGAGATCAGCTGGGGTTAGGATCCAACTTCTAGAACCAGCAATATTTATTACCTATTGTCCAAACTGGTAGGGGTAGAGGAGCAGGGTTAAACATGGGGTGAAAAACAAGAGAAACCGATTTTGAATCTGAAGGACTGACAAAAAGCCAGAGAGAATAGTCTGAGGGAAAATAGAAGAGGACTCATCCACAGCATAATCCCAAGAGCCAAACAGAATGGGCACAAGGGACAGGCAGAACTGACAAATGACTGAAACAAGAACTAAAGCATGACTTCAGGATCATTCTTCATGAAGATGAGTTCTCTAGCCCCAAGGTGGTATCATTCACAGCTATTCTTAGTTGAGGATCATGAACCATGCCCATCCCAAAGCCCTGAAACACATGGGAATCCAGACACAATAAGGCCCTTGTGAATTGTTAGACTTTGGCAGGTTTGAGGTTTGTATCTATCTCTTGAACTACTACCACAGGACTTAAAATGACTAAGTAGCAGAAAGAAAAAAATTCATTTCTGTAAAATCCAAGTGTTGCCTTATTGTTCAGCCTCTTCTTCCAGCCTTGAGTCCTTTTCCTTCCAGAAAGTCAGAGTTCTTCCCTGTTCAGCCTGTAAAGACAGTAGAGAACAATGGCATGGGCCAGTTGCCCAGCACCCTCAGTGGGCAGACCCTCTCTTAAAAATGGCAGAAGAAAATGAAAATGAAGCTAGAGTCTTGAGTCTCATCTATATAGAGCATATAATCAGGAGTTAGAAAAGGCTTCTGTTTTGATTTGAAAATTTGGTATAGTCAGTGGGGAAAAAATATGTACCTCCCCATAAAATCATGAGCAGAGTTACTATTATCCTCCCAACAACTACCATATTAAACAGTCCTTTGAAAAGTTGAATGTTAAACTCAACACTAATGGAGAACTAGGAAAGGCAGGCAGTGTCCCCAGATAATCCTGTGCTCTTTATTGGGGGGAACAAACAGTTGTAGTTTCTCAGGAAATATAGAGAAATGTTCCAAATTTGTTCTACAAAAGCAGGGAGTGTGTCTAGGAGTATATCTTTTCAAGAATAGTTATTTTGTAAATAATTACATTGAAAAGCAAAGCAATTTTTACCTACTCCTCTACTCCATAGGAAATAAGAAGGAACCCCTCACCTTCTGTGAAATGCTCATACTGGCTTTATGTCACTGGAGTTTCTGATCTGTGGGCTGGAGAATTGGACTAATTAGTGCGGCTTTTTCTGCTGTTGCATCACAAGCAACCTTTGATTTTGTCCAGATTTTTATGTTTTTCATAAATCCATAGCATTTCATAGGAGGGCAGAATATAGAATGTACACATCCCAAAGAATCAGAGTCCTAGACAGATATCATATAAGCAATTTAGACCAGAGGTAACATAACTCAAATAGAAACAAGGACCACTAAACCGAATGTAAGGATCCCTATGGGCCACATATTGATGTATAAAACTACATATTAACATTTTCTGTGTTCTATCATATTTTTATTTATTTTGTTAAAGGTTTCCTGATTACATTATAATCTCATTTGGGTTGTACTCAGGCCCCATGTTTGACACCCATGGCCTAGATTCTCCTAGAAAGGCCTTATCACAAACTAATCTGTAACAAAGGAGGTACCAAGTATAGGTGTAGTATGCAAGACACGTAGAAGTAGAGGCAAGGCAGACACAACATAATAGCTCCCCTGGCCTCTTTCTTATTCATTAAAATAGGAAAAATACCCCCTAGAGAAGTCTTCTTTGTGCTGCCTATAATGTAGCCACACCTTTTCTGGAGATCTTTCTTGGGAACTTGGATCTAAATAATTCTCTGGATACAAACAACTAAATTTCTCCCAAAGTCTCCCCCATAACTTTCAACCCCCCAAACCAAATAGATTGTCCTTCTTTTAATCTTTGCGTTGTAGGGTAACCATGCTACTGTTGGTGCATCATAGTTGGCTCCACCATTTTTCCTAATCATAGTGGTGCCATTACTAACTGCTACTAGCTACACCCTTATTCCTTGGTATTGAGCTGGCATGAGTTATTTAATAGGTTTTAGAGTTGAAAGCATCCTAAGAGATCAGGTTTGCTTGTCTTTCATAGCATTAACTTAATACTTCATAGCTTAGACCCTATCTAGAAACATTAAATTCAATCATTGAAGTATCATTTTTCAGTTTTCTTAGCTCTTTATTGCCCATCATCTCTGGTATGAAACACCTCTCCTATCCCTAATTCCAAAGTGCTCCAAGACTCCAAATGCCTTAATCCAGCTAAATTGCCATCAGGTTCACTATTTGTCCACACTACTGGTTGTCTTTATAATGTTAAAAATTAGCCAATCAGAAAGCTTTCCTTTTTGTTGTCAAGCTTCTAAGGTCTTTCCATACTTCATGGTATGTTTTAGTACATCAAGCACTCACTTTTACTTGGGCTTCTGTTCTGTGTGTTTGAAGTGTTGTTTTCCACAGTGTCTCTCCATAGACAAACTACCTATTCTTGCAACCTGTGATTGGTAAGAGGGAGGGGAACCCCCAAATGCTCCAAATCCTAATGTCAGCCCCTTTTGTATGTTTTCCATGGCATTGTCCATTTCCTATAACATTTGGCTTCCCCCAGGCTCTTGTGCTCTGTTTACACAGTCCTAACCCAAACCATTTGTCAGCCTTTCTGCTTAGGAGCTTGAATGCCATTTATGTCAGTTTCTTTAATCATTTTATTCACTTTGATCCATTCTTATGGCATTAATAATGTCTCCTCTCGGCACAACCACCTCTGAGTGTAAACTGGGACCTTGTGGGAGAGAAAGGTAGCCACGGACCAAGAATGTGTGCTTACCATTCAGATCTCTCAGGGCCACTCAGTGGATTGCAAGCATTACCTGAGATGGAGACTGAGGGTTCATCTTTGCTTTCTAATAACAATTTGGTATTCTTTTACTTTTGAATGATAAGACCTTCAAAGAAAAAAATAATTGCCGTTTTGATCGTGATCAGGCACATTTTTATTTTTCTTTATTTCTTTTCTTCTCTTATGCATGCTGCCCGGGAACTGGTTTCCTTGTTGTTAGCAGTAATGGGTAGGCAACAGGTGACCACGGGGACTCCATTCTACCTCCTGAGCACAGGTGACTATCAGGCCAGGGGAGGGAACTTGATAATTAGCAGCCTGGGGCCCATTTCTCTTGGTTTCTACTTGTCTGGCATATGAACAAAAGCTAGAATAGTTCCATAGTTATTCTGCCATTTGTGGGGAAAATAGTATTCTCTCTGAATGTACTTTATGTGGCCCTGGCTTTATGAATGTCAAATGAACAAGACCTTAAAGCTCCTCTCCATGAGTCACAGAAGAAGATTTGCCATGTTACCTTTGATTTAGATTCTTGGCCTTGTGTTCAAATTTGAATACACAATCCAAACGTCATTTTAATCCTGCCCTTCCTTTCAAACCAATAACAGCATCATGAATCCAGTTCAATGTGTTTATTTCTGTTCAAAAGCTCCACCTACATGTGCTAAGGAGTCCCCACTTCATAGTCAGATCCCCCTAACTATGGACAATTGAGGGATGGAAACTTGAATACTTCTTTCAGAGGAGTCTGGAATGGCCATCTTTATTTCAAGGCTTTTTTCATCCAGGAACCTGAATATATCTTTAAACACTTTCTTCAAAGATCCAAGACAGTTTCTCCTATTGCACCACACTTTTGTTTCACTCACATTCCATGATGTTTTTCTTGGGTTCCCTAATGGCAAAGGAAAGGTACTTTCCTTCCCTTTCAAGTACTTTATTTTCAGGTCCTACCCCATCAGTCCAAAGAGGCCAATCTCTTTCTAACACACATATACATACAATACACATACACATAAAGAGAGAGAGAGGGAGAACACATTTCAAGATTTCACAAACAAGAAAGTAGCTACCACCTGGGAAGCCATGTTGTACTATAGTCATGGTCCTACTTGGCATAACAAAGCCATGAGGAATATAGAAACGGGAAATGGAACTGGGAATGGAAAATAGTGCATCTATCCAAGCCTTTAGGAGCAACAGTCCTTAGACTGACGACAAAGGAGTAGCCATTGTTTCTCTTCTTCAAGGGCCAAATGACATGTCTCTTAGACATGTAAATGGTATAGATGACAATCCAAGTAGGCTTTCAAAAAACCATCATACATGGAATCTGATTGCATAAGAAATTATTCTTTTCAGCATCCTGTTTATGATATAATTTGCACACTCCCCATTGTTTTCTGAACTCCAGGTTAGATCAGCAGATGACATTAAAACAAAACAAAACACAGATCTAATTCTGTAGCATGCCTATTAGTCCTTACTCCTTTTTTCCTTTTGATTGCTTTGAATGTTATTCTTTTGACAAGTTTATTTCATCCTATTCTGTTTATTTCCAAGTGCATCTCCACATTATTTTTATGGGTTAGGTGCCCAGGAATTATTCTTTTTTACATGCTATCCCCTTCTAAAGGTATAGTTTAAAATGTATATCCCCTGGTAGTAATAATGACCAATATAAATACAAACCACACATTCCTTATGAATGGATATTTCAAGATGTAAGCACTAGCCCCTTCTTTAATTTCAAAGCCAAAGGGGAAGAGGAGGAAGGAGGGAGGAAGGGAGGGAGGAAATGAGGAAGACAAAGAGAGAGAGAGAGAGAGAGAGAGAGAGAGAGAGAGAGAGAGAGAGAGAGAGAGAGAGAGAGAGAGAGATTGAGA
>NC_058131.1:344070938-344080486 GCF_016433145.1 Gracilinanus agilis | reverse complement strand
AGAGAGAGAGAGAGAGAGAGAGAGAGAGAGAGAGAGAGAGAGAGAGAGAGAGATTGAGAGAGATTGAGATTCTCTCATTGAGAACATGATTGTTTGTTCAGCCAAGAGCTAAGATATGTTGGTACTCAGGGAGCTCCTAGTGTCCCAGGGGGCTAGTTAATTAGCCTTTTAATGTAGAACCATGTTCCTCCAAGCTGTGGCAAACTAGAAACAGTGAATGTTTACTGGTCTGCAAAACATTTACTACAAGGATCCTAACTTATCAAACCATAATCTTAAGTACCTAACACTTCCTTGGCCTCCTCTCTCCTTACTTCCCTGCATCCTTTTTTCTGCACCTAACCTACCAATGTCATAGACAATGGGGGAACTGTCCAGGGTAGAAATATAGAACAACTTGGTATAGTTTAAAAAACTGACCAAAAATACCTCTGCTATAACTGAAGTTTTTGAAGTTTAGCTAAATGGGAGATGTTTAACAAAATAAATGAAAATACAGTATAATACAGATAATGTTAATTTATGATATTCAGCTTCAGAAATCCATTTTATATTTGAATTTGACACCACTGCTTTAGACCAGTGGATTTTGAGTCACAGGGCCTGACTTCAAATTCTGATCCGAAAAATCATGATCTTAGGCCTGTCACTTTACTCTGTAAGCCTCCGTTTTCTCATCTGTAAAATTAGAATATTGGATTTTATGAAGTTTAAAGTCTCTTACCACTTAAAATCTGTGATTTGGGGATCTTTGATCCTATATGCCACTTTACTCCCTCTGAACCTCAGTTTCCTTATCTGTAAAGTTAGGAGGTTGGATGAGATAATGAGAGTTTTCTTCAGTTCTAAATCTTATGACTAGTCAGGAGTGGGTGGCAGAAGACTCAGTACAAATCAACAGGAAAATTTCCCTATACTTACTCTAGAACCCCAAATCTCATTAATAACAAGAAATTCAAATTAGACTAGAAATATATAGAACACATCCCAAATTTCCAAGTGCCTCTGGAAAAAGGCTTATTGTTCCCTATTAAAAACCTCTGCATTGGCTACCTTCCTTACTCTCTTGGCTGGGTTGCCAAGATTTTGTTGCATATGAGTACAGCACTGTAGTTCTTTTAAGATTGGCCCCTAAGACTGCTGCAGTATCTAATGCCTTAGTCTAAAATAATATGTAATACTACTAGGTCTAGTTTAAAATGATAGATGATCAGTTTTCCTTGTGAAAATAGCCAAGAGCTAGGACTAAAAGAATAGCAGGAAGAAGAGGGCATAAAGGGAAATGAATAGAAAAGTAGATGAGAGAGAGAGAGAGAGAGAGAGAGAGAGAGAGAGAGAGAGAGAGAGAGAGAGAGACAGAGAGAGAGACAGAGAGAGAGAGAAATGGTGTCAAAGGGAGAGGGAGGAGAGATCTGATGGAGAAGCTCTACCACACATTATAACTCCTGAGGCCCAGCATAAAGACTGACAGGTTTTCATCAATACACTTGTTCCAGGTCAACATCAAAATTTTCCTCTGACTATAAGGTCTTCTAAGTCCTAAATCCCAGCAACAACAGTATTTTGGACATGGAGAAGTACAAAATTCCCAAATCATATCTAATCCCATGTCCTCCATTTGGATGCTGTTGGATAAGTCTTCAAAGGTAGGCTCTGAACCAGGTTTCTCCATAGTACTTAAAAGGTTAGCATCAATATATTATCATTGTGAAGGTCCTTAACTAGAGCATCCAAAGCATGACAAACCCAAGGCTATTAATACATTATGGCTGCCATTTTCTCTAAATAGGTTTTTGAATGAGCCCATATTCAGAAGTCGACAGAATTATTACTACTATATTAGGACTTTAAATCTCCTTGGGGATGCAGTGTCTAAGTGTCACATGGCAGGAGGTTTACATGTGCTGCAAAACACACACACACACACACACACACACACACACACACACACACACACACTCTCTCTCTTAGGGAAAGGTTAAGAAAGGACCTGAAGCTGCTAATTCATGAGGGTTTTTTTCCCTATTGTCACCCTTTACATTTTCACCTTCAAACACAGACTGGGAATGGGAGTCAGGAAAGGGCAGTTCTGATCTTAGCTCAGTTCTGTGTCTTTGGAATGGTCCCTCCCTATCTCTGTACCTCATCTTCACCACTGGAAAAATAAAAGAAAAAAAACTAAAGCACTTCTAAGGCCCCTTCTGGCCCTTAAAATCTACATTGACGTCACCATCTTGATATAAAATATTATCAAATTATATAGTTATAAATCATAAAATATAACATCTCAAAAGAAAACAATTATTAAGAACCTACCTCGTATACTGAAGCATTATACTGAAATCCAAGCTCATGTATATTCTTGAGAAGTCTCTTTACTGCTCTGTGCCTCAGTTTCCTTGTCTGTTACATAAAGACTAGGCTGGAATAGGTAACCTTAAATTCCTTTCTAGTTATAAGTCTATTATGCTATAATCTCTAATACTAGTAAAAAACAAATAGTAATAAAATATGTATGTGTATCCTTTCAGAGATCTTCCTAGCTAGTGGTGGTAATGAGATACAAAACAGATCATGAAGTAATATTAAACAACAAATTTGTTACAGAATTGCTTTAAAAACCTAAGTTCCAGAAAGAAAGCTATTACTGACAGGGGATAGGTAGAGTAAGTTTCCGAAAGATGTGGCATTGAATTTGAACAGCTGAGAATGGGTCAAAATTCAATATGTATCCCAGGAAATAAGCAGTCCATTTAAAATGGAGCATAGAATATGTGGAAGGAAGAAATGGGAGAAATCTGGAAAAGTAGCCTGGCACCACGCAACATAGCATGGAATTTAGTTTTTAGTTCATGGTATCCTCTGACCCCAGCACCCCCACACACACACCTACTTGCACCCATTGCTCAGGTTAACAGTAAGCAACTGGTATCTTGCTTTAAATTAATTTCCCCTTTTCCATGCCCTCAAATAGTTACTATGGGAACTCCAGTGATGCTTTCTGGCCACCCTCTGTGCTCTTATGCCAATATTGAAACCTGTTCTCTCTCTCCAAGTATCCTAATAGCTTCCCTAGTCCTAAGGATATAGATCTGCTCTTAGTGAAATTCAATGTTTCTTTTTCCAAAAAGGAATGAGGGGAAAAGGATAAGAATAAAGAAAATGTTTTCATGGTGGATTTGGCCGGAATCTCAGCAATCAATGGCTCTCTTATTGTAGTTTTCATTATTCTTGCTCAGTTTAGTAGCACTAATCTTAGCTCCTTGCTGTGTGTTTACCCTGGTTCTCCCACTGACTTTGCTTGGGCTCCCACTAATCCCTTTTATAGATTCCTCTTTCTGCTTTCTGGACCTACAGCATGCTTGCTCCGTAAGTGTAATTTGGCTGGAAGCTACCAGATCTAGGCAACTATTTACTCTGCCTGCCCCTTCCCAGCCCTTCTTTCAGAGGTAATACAATTGTCTCTCCAAGGCTGTATTTATTGAGAGTAAATTGGATAGGATTTAGAAATACCTTCTGGTGACAGAGGGATAAGAAATGACATCTAGAATGGATGAACTGTCCTTTTCTCATGAATGATTTCAAGAAGGGGACAGCAGTCCCCCTCTGGCTGATCCACCCATTTCAGCTCTCAAGGAGACAATGACAAACTCTTAAGTGGGGAGTAGGGAGTTTGAAAGGTGGGGAATAGTGAACTTGATAAGGTTGTCTTCAGTGTTGCTTTATCCTCCCCATGGTATCTCTCTGCTACCTTAGAGGATTTTAGTATTCCCTGTTTCCTTTCATTCCCAGGATCCAATTTCTTTGTGCTTCTAGTACCCTGTTAACCTTCTTAGTGTCCTTTTAAACTTCTCCCATTTACCCCCTGATTTCTTTAAAGTCCTTCCATCTGTCCATGATATCTGATTCTTTGTTTTAGAAATGACTGCCCAGATCCTTTCATTTAGTGTCCTCTCTCTTCTCTTCCCACTCACATCTCCCTCCATTCTCCATCCTGCTTCAAGCAACCAAGAATTGCATACTCTTTTAAACTGAAATGATTCTATGAAGCCCTGTGATCTAACCAGTCTGTAAATTGCAAAAATCCCCTATAATTACCCCCTCTAGCTTCTGTCTGAAGTGATAGAGAGCCTCCTGAGGTGACCCATTACATTATTTGGATGACTCTGAAGTTAGGAAGTTCTTCTTTATATTAAGCCAAAATCTGACTCCCTGGAAATTTTATCCTATTGTAGCTGTGGTGGTGATGATGATGATTATTGCTTTCCTCCTTCTCTTTCTTCTCTTCCTCATTCTTATCCTCCTCTTCCCCTGTTTTATTGCCCTCTTCCTCAGCATCAATAATACCAACAATGATAATGGTGGTATTATAGTAGAAGTAGTCACTCATCCAAAAGTCCTAAAATTTAAAATTTAAACAGGACATCAGAGAGCACTTGGACCAACTGATGCTTGAAGAAGAGTCCTTTTGAAAGTGTCCTTGACACAAGTACATATAGCCTTTTCTTGAGACCTTCCATTGTTGGGGAAGAATCTCTTACTTTCTGAAGCAGTCCATTGTACATTTGAACAGTCTTCCACCTAAGGCAACCTGTTTTACTTTCAGAAAGTCCTACAATAGAGAAAGTAGAGAGCATGATAACACGGTTTCAGGGCTAGCCATATGACAAAAAATTATCTGGTGGACTGATTGAAGCTCAGGTATGACTGGCCGATAATGTTCTCACAAAATCTTACTCTTCTTATCCTTCATTCAGCCTCATCCATGCTTCAGGGCAGAAGTCTAGTCTGCCCATCATTAACCTTACCAATGAATAAGGCCCATGCTGATGCAGCTCTAGTTTGGGGCTTAAAATGGCATTTCTACAATGGCTCCTCTTTGACTACATTCTCTGTAGTAATGATAATAACAATAATGGTAGCTGACATATAGAGAGCTTTAAAGTTAAAGGAGTGCTTTACATATATCATTCTCATTTGAGCATCACAACATCTCTTTGTAGTAGAAGCAATAAGTATTAGTCTACCTATTTAACAGATGAGGTAACTGAGGCCCATAAAGACCAAATGGCTATTCTGTGATCACGCAGCTAAAAAGTATGTTTCAGATTCAAATCTAGCTCTCTTCTGAACTTAAATCTAGCTTTCTTTCAATATGCTGCACCATCTTTCAGATGTTCCATTTTTTTATCCTTCCTGGAAGTCTGGAGCAGCTGCCCTCTATGCTGTAGATATTTTTGTACTTGATTTCAATCAACCTGTATTGTGTTTTCTTTGTACAAGTCTTTGTTCTAGGCACTGGGCATCTAGAGACACAAACAAAGTAGTCCTTGCCTTCATGGAATGGAAAATAGAAGCAGGAGAAAGGATTAATAATTAAAGACAAGACAGAGCAGAGAAGGGATAAGTGTTCAGGGGAAATTTTAAAGAAATGGCCACTGAGCGAGGCCTTGAAGCAAAAAAAGGATTCTGAGAAGAAATGAAAAAGGAATAGTAGGGGGATGACGGGCAAATTCTCGAAAGCAAGAGATTAAATACTGAGTTGAGGCAGTAGTTAGTAATTTGACTGGAATATTAAGTTTTTGATGGGTTGTAGTACGAAGTAAGATTATACAAGTAAGCAGAAGCTAGATTAGAGTAGGCTTTAAATGTCAAGTTAAGTATTTTGTGTGGCAAAACACTGAAGGGTTTAAGTAGATGAATAGCAGGGTTGGAGCTATGCCTTAAGGAGGACATTTTGGCAGCTGGACAGAGGATGGATTAGAGAGGACAGACCAATTAGAAGGCTATTTCAGTAGTCTAAGAAAGAGATGATAAGGATCTGAATTGGGGTAATAGCTGTGTAAGTTGAGAGAAGGGGAAGAGTACAAGGAGGCAGTAGAGGGAAGTTTGGCAAAGTTTAACACCTGTTTGAATATGAAGGGGGAGAGATATGCCAAAATGACTCTAATAGAAATTTTGGTTTTCAGAAGGATGATGACACCCTCAAAAAAGCAAGGGAGGATTTTCAGGAAAAGTAGAGTTCTTGTAAGGGATTAATAGGTTTTGTTTTGGATATGTTCTATTTGAGAGGTCTATGGGACATCTAGGAGAAAATATACATACATTCATATATGCTTATATATTTCTATCTATCTCAAGATATATATGTATGTATATATATATACACACATACATTTACCTTTATCTATCTTGTGCTATATGCAAATATATATGCATATGTATATATACAGACACATGTCTAGATAGATAAATATGCACATATGCATACATTCATATAATGTCATTGATGATGCCTAATGGAAGTTCATGGGAAAGATCAGAAATAGAATTGGGAGTCATCTGCATAGAGATGATAACAGAACCCATGGAAGCTGATCTCCAAGAAAGAATAGACAGAAGAAAAGGCAGCCCAAGATAAAGTCCTAGGGAACACTATTGCTAATAGACCAGAAGATGAGTGATAACCTGTCCCAGAATCAGGAGAGAGTCGTTCAAAGAAGCCAAAAGAAGTCCAAGAGGAGGAGCTTTTTGGTGGTCCCAGAAGTTGCAGAGAGATATATCAAGAAGGATGAGGAATGAGAAAAGGTCATTGGATTGAATAACTAAGAGTAGTTGGAAAACCTAGAGGGAGAGCCTTTTCCTTTGAGTAATCGGATTGGAAGAGCCAGCTAGTTGGCTCAGTGGATAGAGCACTAGGCCTGGAGTCAGGAAGACCTGAGTTCAAATCCAACCTCAGACACTAGCTATGTTACCTTGGGCAAGTCACTTAATCTTTGTTTGACTTAATCCACTGGAACAGGAAATGGCAAGCCACTCCAGAATCTTTGCCAAGAAAATCCCATGGACAGCATTGACATGCTATGATGCATAGGATCATGAAGAGTTGGATACAGCTAAACAAGTGAACAGCAATAGGGTTAGAAGCTAGATTACAAGGTATTGAGAAGTGGCAAGGATATGGAAGCAGCTAGTACTGCTGAAAAGTACAGATGAAAATTCAAGGAACTTAGAAAAGAATGGGAAGAGAGATATAGAATGATAGCTTCAGAGACTGATAAAGTCCAGCAAAGGTTTATTTGAGAATTGGTAGATGCAAACACAATTCTGGAGGATCAGGAAGGAGGCATTACATGGAGAGGAACTGAATATAAGTCAGGAGGAATGAGGCATGAGGAAAGCTCTTTGAGGAGACAGGAGGGGATGAAATGAAAGGAATATGTTGGCTTTGGCAGAGATACCTCCCCTGAAACAGCAATAATATTTCTGCCCCCTCCATCCTTGGCCCACATAACCTACCTGGGAAGCTTTTCCTCTTATTTAAAAAGAAATGTTAATATCACTATCCACAAGAAACTATGAAGATGTGAAAATAAGATGCATTCTTGTAAAAAAAAAAAAAAGTTGATTTCTCTCCACTGAAATTTTAGGTTGTAGCTGTGCATCTACTCAGTGCTCTCTAGATTTTCCAGCCCCCAGGAAGAACCAGCATGGGTCAAGGATGTAGAGGATTAAAGGAAGGGAGGGAGGAGGAAGGACCACTGGAAAGAACCTTTCATTCATTTTTTAGCAACGATGGGGTCACTGCCCTCTAGTCCCTTAATAATTTAATGAGTCAGCATAATTAGAAATGTTTTGGCATAATCATTTCTAAGAATTGTGGGCAATTACTTTAATTGTTATGAACATTACTATTATAATCAGAGCATCACCTATGTTAGGCAGAGCATAGACAAAGGGCTCTCTGTGATCATCTAATTGCATGTTATTGAGGACAAGGTCAGGGGCTTGATCCAGCAAGGGGAGGAAGGTCACTTAGCTTCTATCTGTTCCTTAACCCCTTCTAACCTGACTCTCTTCACCCTGACCAAAGATTAATTCTGCCTTCAGACTGAATCCTTACTTTAGCCTTGAAATGAATCTTCAACCCTGAACACAAAACCCCCAAATTATGATGCTGACTGAATAGTGACACCAATTCTGTCCCCTGTTCCTGGCCTAAAACTGATCCCTGACTCTAACTGTAGACTAAATGAACCCTGATCCTAACTTTATAGTGAGCCCTCACCTCACCCCAGGCTAACCTCTAAACCCTGACCACATACTGACTTTGAAACTTAGACCACAAATTGAACCTTCATTCAGAGAGGCAACATGGCAAAGAGCCCTAGATTTGGAGTCAGAAATACCTAAGCTTGAATCTTCTTCAAATATTTTCTACCTGGGTGACACGGGGTAAGTCATTTCTCTAATCTTCTATTTCCCCATCTATTAAATGAGAATAATAATAGCCTCACTCTCACAGGGTTGTTCAATGAGAAGTAGGTAAAGATCTTTGCAAACTTTAAAGGGCTAAATAAATGGCCAGTTGTTGTGAGTCCTAGCCCCAGACTCTCACTGACTCTTATCATGTACTGGACCCTGATGCCAACCTCAGATGGAACCCCACATCCTGTTACCTGACTGAACTCTCCCTCCAGGAAATCACGGCATGAGAGGCTCTCACTGAGAATATGTGAGCAGCTGGGCACAAATTCAGCTCTACTAGCAGATAATGAACCGAAAAATCTTTCCTTATTGGTGATAGTCAAGAATTTCATTTTGGGGTGTACGAAGGGTGGCTGATGGCATCAGAGGTCTCCAAAGCATTTGAAAAGATCTTATACCCAAAGAGTAAGATTTATGCAATATGTCATTTTTTTAAGAGAATGGACTATGATTTTCATTTCAATAAAATTCTAATACATAAGGTTCTGCTAAACAGATATCTTATCTGACTCACTTAAGATCAATCAATTTACAGAGTCATGATATCTCATTACATTTGCTCGGTATAAACAGATAGATTGGTAAACACAGATGTTTGAACCACAAGTCAAGGCTGGAGATGGAAACTTCGACTTGAGTGGTCAAAGTATTTTCAAATAATACATAAATGTTATTCTCATTTTAAAGATTTTTTGGTTACCTAAATTCCAAGACAGGAAAGAGGAAGGACATAGTTCAAAAGATCATAGGTTTAAAGCTAGAAGGAATCTTAGAGGTTATCTAGTCGAATTTCCCTCCTCCCTCCCTCCTTCCATTCTTCCCTCCTTTCCTTTTTTTCTCTTTTCTTCTCCCTCCCTTTTTCTTCCCTTCGCTCTCTCTCTTCTTCCCTCCCTCCCTTTCCTTTTTTCTCTCTCTCTCCCTCCTTCATTCCTTTGCCAAATATCTAGCTTTACTCTGAACTTAACAAATGTCAACTAGAATGAGCATTTGCATATGCATAGTAAAACAGAAACAGCACTTCTGTATTATATATAGCTTGTTTAATACACACACATACACATAAATGGGACAGCTAGGTGATTCAGTGGATTGAGAGTCAGACCTAGAGATGGGAGGTCCTGAGTTTATCTGACCTCAGACATTTCCTAGCTGTGTGACCCTGAGCAAGTCACGAATACCCATTGCCTAGCTCTTATCATTCTTGTCTTGGACCAATACACAGTATTAATTCTAAGACAGAAGATATATATATATATATATATATACATATATATACCTAA
>NC_058131.1:344055243-344070145 GCF_016433145.1 Gracilinanus agilis | reverse complement strand
AAAAAAAAAAAAAGGTTGATTTCTCTCCACTGAAATTTTAGGTTGTAGCTGTGCATCTACTCAGTGCTCTCTAGATTTTCCAGCCCCCAGGCAGAACCAGCATGGGTCAAGGATGTAGAGGATTAAAGGAAGGGAGGGAGGAGGAAGGACCACTGGAAAGAACCTTTCATTCATTTTTTAGCAACGATGGGGTCACTGCCCTCTAGTCCCTTAATAATTTAATGAGTCAGCATAATTAGAAATGTTTTGGCATAATCATTTCTAAGAATTGTGGGCAATTACTTTAATTGTTATGAACATTACTATTATAATCAGAGCATCACCTATGTTAGGCAGAGCATAGACAAAGGGCTCTCTGTGATCATCTAATAATTGCATGTTATTGAGGACAAGGTCAGGGGCTTGATCCAGCAAGGGGAGGAAGGTCACTTAGCTTCTATCTGTTCCTTAACCCCTTCTAACCTGACTCTCTTCACCCTGACCAAAGATTAATTCTGCCTTCAGACTGAATCCTTACTTTAGTCTTGAAATGAATCTTCAACCCTGAACACAAAACCCCCAAATTATGATGCTGACTGAATAGTGACACCAATTCTGTCCCCTGTTCCTGGCCTAAAACTGATCCCTGACTCTAACTGTAGACTAAATGAACCCTGATCCTAACTTTATAGTAAGCCCTCACCTCACCCCAGGCTAACCTCTAAACCCTGACCATATACTGACTTTGAAACTTAGACCACAAATTGAACCTTCATTCAGAGAGGCAACATGGCAAAGAGCCCTAGATTTGGAGTCAGAAATACCTAAGCTTGAATCTTCTTCAAATATTTTCTACCTGGGTGACACTGGGTAAGTCATTTCTCTAATCTTCTATTTCCCCATCTATTAAATGAGAATAATAATAGCCTCACTCTCACAGGGTTGTTCAATGAGAAGTAGGTAAAGATCTTTGCAAACTTTAAAGGGCTAAATAAATGGCCAGTTGTTGTTGTGAGTCCTAGCCCCAGACTGAGAAACACCAGACTCTCACTGACTCTTATCAAGTACTGGACCCTGATGCCAACCTCAGATGGAACCCCACATCCTGTTACCTGACTGAACTCTCCCTCCAGGAAATCACAGCATGAGAGGCTCTCACTGAGAGCAGCTGGGCACAAATTCAGCTCTACTAGCAGATAATGAGCTGAAAAATCTTTCCTTATTGGTGATAGTCAAGAATTTCATTTTGGGGTGTACGAAGGGTGGCTGATGACATCAGAGGTCTCCAAAGCATTTGAAAAGATCTTATACCCAAAGAGTAAGATTTATGCAATATGTCATTTTTTAAGAGAATGGACTATGATTTTCATTTCAATAAAATTCTAATACATAAGGTTCTGCTAAACAGATATCTTATCTGACTCACTTAAGATCAATCAATTTACAGAGTCATGATATCTCATTACATTTGCTCGGTATAAACAGATAGATTGGTAAACACAGATGTTTGAACCACAAGTCAAGGCTGGAGATGGAAACTTCGACTTGAGTGGTCAAAGTATTTTCAAATAATACATAAATGTTATTCTCATTTTAAAGATTTTTTGGTTACCTAAATTCCAAGACAGGAAAGAGGAAGGACATAGTTCAAAAGATCATAGGTTTAAAGCTAGAAGGAATCTTAGAGGTTATCTAGTCGAATTTCCCTCCTCCCTCCCTCCTTCCATTCTTCCCTCCTTTCCTTTTTTTCTCTTTTCTTCTCCCTCCCTTTTTCTTCCCTTCCCTCTCTCTCTTCTTCCCTCCCTCCCTTTCCTTTTCTCTCTCTCTCTCCCTCCTTCATTCCTTTGCCAAATATCTAGCTTTACTCTGAACTTAACAAATGTCAACTAGAATGAGCATTTGCATATGCATAGTAAAACAGAAACAGCACTTCTGTATTATATATAGCTTGTTTAATACACACACATACACATAAATGGGACAGCTAGGTGATTCAGTGGATTGAGAGCAGACCTAGAGATGGGAGGTCCTGAGTTCATCTGACCTCAGACATTTCCTAGCTGTGTGACCCTGGGCAAGTCATGAATACCCATTGCCTAGCTCTTATCATTCTTGTCTTGGACCAATACACAGTATTAATTCTAAGACAGAAGATATATATATAGATATATATATACATATATATACCTATATATATATATGTATATATATATATATATATATATAATGACTTCCTCTTATAGTATGCAAAGTTGACCTGCTTATCTGGCCTTCTTTCAGATCTCTCTTCTTTTCTTGCTTCTGCACTTCGAAAAAAGATACTTTTTTCTTTCTTTTTCTTTATTTTTACTACTCTATTCTTATCCCTCTTTGATCTCCCCAACCTCCCCCATCAGAAAAAGAAAAAATAGTCGTTGTAACAAATAGACATAATCAAGTGCAAACTCCCACATTGGTTGTGTCCAAAAATAGATCTCATTCTATATCTTGAGTCCTTCACTGCTTTACTAGGAAGTAGTTAGCATGCTTTGTCATCTGTCATCTGGAATTTTAATTTGTCATTACATTGATCAGAGACTTTCAAAGTCAACCCCCTAATTTTATTGACCAGAAAACTGAGGTAGGGAGAGGTTAGGTAACTTGTTCAGCATCACTGAGGATGTCGTCTTTATATAGTTGTTTCAGTTGTGTCCAACTCTTTGGAACTCTGTAGTTTTCTTGGCAAAGATATTGTAGTAGTTTTCCATTTCCTTGTCCATATCATTTATAGATGAGGAAGCTGAGGCAAACAGGGTTAAGTGACTTGCTCAGGGCCACACATTCAGTAAATGTTGGAGGCCAATTTAAACATATGATAATGAGTCTTCATGATTCCTATTCACTGTGCCACTTATTTGTCCTAAACTAATTCTAAAACTAAGATCTGAAACTAAGTTGACAGACTGAAAATGTAGCACTTTCCTTCTATACCATACTGCTGGCTCCTCAGGATTACTGGATATTTCTTGTGGTAGAATCTGTGGGGTAATTAATTCTGAGTATCCTACATTAAAGTAGTCCCAAAGCATTAGGAGTTCATGCCTAAGTAGAGAAATAGCAGTCTTATATACTTTACTTGATCATTCTAAATATGGTCCCCCTCTAGAGTGAGGGAACCTTGATAAACTCTTACTGGTGGCAGGATTTTCTAGACATCTGGTGTTGAATAGGTCTGAAGTTTTGGTTAAAAACTATTTCTTCAGGATGATGATTTAAACTGTTATTACTTGATCTACTTCCTACTTATAAAGATGAAGATGGGAATGGTTTTGGTTTGTCTTTGTTTCCCTAGTGCCTAGCACCTGGTAGCTATTTAATGATGATGGAGAATTCTTCCACATTGCTCCATTATGAGCCATATCTGGTTGGGCAGTCAACTATTTCAAGCAAAAGGCATAGCATCATTCTAAGCAGAGTTATTATCTTATTTAGAACCTAATTTGGAGTGAAGATGATAGTGAAGAGCAACTAAGTCTACCAAAGAGGGTGGCTAGGTGGCATAGCAGATAGAGTGCCAGACTTGGAGTCAGGAAGACTCATTTTTCTAAGTTCAAATCCAGCCTCAGGCACTAGCTTTGTGAACATAGACATGTAATTTAACTCTGTTTGCCTTAGTTTCCTCATCTATAAAATGAGCTGAAGAAGAAAATGGCAAACCACTCCAGTATCTTTGCCAAGAAAATCCTAAATGAAATCACAAAGAGTCAGACGTGACTGAAAAGCAACTGAACAACAAATAATTGTGAAGGCTTAGTGCTTAGGTTTCATTGGATCGGCTTCTTATTTGATATATGAAATGCTGTGATTTTTATCTTAAATTTACTTCTCTCAAGTTTGAAGGGTAACCACCATGTTCCGATAGCCCAGTACTTGGTGATTGCTTGTGTCCATCTCACTAGATCAAATCCTGGGGCAGAGGGATTATGGATATAACCTAGATTGACAATTCTTATGTACCTCCATAACTTGTTAGCTGACTCTCCATCACCTTCAGTATTAGGATAAAGCAGAGGTAAAGACTACAAAGAGAGGCAAATCATCCCATATCATTTGGATTTGGAGTACCTTTTATAATTCTATTTGAATATGTGCCTAGTAGTCTGAGAATTCACTTCCAAAAAGATAAAAAAAAAAAAAAGGTCTGAGGGGCACCTGGGAACTTAGTGGATAGACAGCCAGGCTTACCTACAGGAAATCTTGGGTTAAAATCTGGTCTCAGGCAGTTCCTAATTGTATGACCCTGAGCAAGTCACTTAACCCTAATTACCTAGCCCTTACCACTCTTCTCCCTTGGAACCAATACTCAGTATTGATTCTAAAGCAGAAGGTAAGGAGATAGATAGATAGATAGATAGATAGATAGATAGATAGATAGATAGATAGATAGAATAGAATAGAAAAGAATAGAATAGAATAGAATAGAATAGAATAGAATAGAATAGAATAGAATAGAATAGAATAAAATAAAAAATAACTGAGAATAGGGGCAGCTGGGTAGCTCAGTGGATTGAGAGCCAGGCCTAGAGACAGGAGGTCCTAGGTTCAAATCCGGCCGCAGACACTTCCCAGCTGTGTGACCCTGGGCAAGTCACTTGACCCCCATTGCCTACCCTTACCAATCTTCCACCTATAAGTCAAAACACAGAAGTTAAGGGTTTAAAATTAAAAAAAAAATAACTGAGAATATCCTGCTTATTCATCCTGAGCCCCTCCTAGCAGCCTATACAAAGCATCATCTTAAGTAGAACTGCTGTCCTTCATGCTTAGATTTTATTTGTCTCCTGTAGTGGGTGCAAGGAAGAATAAAAATGGAAAGAAGGGATCTCTACAAAAGAGGTAGTTAAGTAGATTGGAGGGAACTGTCCAACTTGAAAGCAAGATTTGCTTCAGATAAGCCACAAGAGATAACTTGTTCTTGAGTAAGGGAGTATTGACAGTGAGCCTTGAAGAGCTTTACTTGAAGGCATTGTGTCTTTGACAGCTGGTTCATTTTCTTTACTTTCAATAATTATCACCAGCCAGTGCAGTATGCATCCAAAGAGATTTACTTGATTTTATCAATTGCAATTAAAGGTTCTTTATCTCTGACTCCTACTTTTGTTCCTCATATTTACGGGGAAAATCTTCTGAACTTAAAGCTGAAGCTTTGGGCCCTTAGCCAATAATAGCACTCTGAGAATGAATCATTATTCCCTTGCTGCCAATTGTTTTTATTAGTTCTATTAAGTAATACAGCTGTAAGGTTGATGAAGACCATTTCTACATTAGTGAAGTTAAAGATGCTATTCTGGAAGTTGGCCCTGCCATTCCATTCACATGTTTTTGTAGGGGAAAAAACTGAGTACTTTGGATAATGGTAGGTGCTCAAAGCTCCTGGGATTACTGTGCCCATTAGACAGACATATGGAGCCATTATTAAGTGGTTACTTTATGCCAGGTAGTGTGCTAGGAGCTCTGGACACAAATATAAGCAAGTTCTACCCTTATGAAGTTTATATTGTAACAGAAGAGACCACATAAAAGGAAAATGGAAAGGGGCAGGATGGATCATTCAGAGGAAGCCTTCAAGTAATATGGCAGTCTGATTCTAGTAAGTTCACTAAATATAGCCCAGGGTATTCAGGGGCATAGTCCCTGGAGGGCAGAGTTAGAGATAATGATTGAAGTAGAGGTGATGTGTCATTACAACATTAGAGCTAGAAGGGACTTTTGGTTGTTGTTGTTTGGTCATTTCTGTCATGCCTGACTCTTCATGACCCCATTTGGAGTTTTCTTTGCAAAGATACCAAGTGGTTTGTCATTTCCTTCTCCAGATCATTTTACAGATAAGGAAACTGAGGCAGACAAAGTTAAATGACTTGCCCAGGTTCACACAACTAGAAAGTGTCTGAGGCAAGGTTTGAACTCAGGAAGAAAAGTCTTCCTGCCTCTAGGCCAGGCACTCTCCCTCTGTGCCACCTAACTGGAACTTTAGAGGCTACTAATCCAACTACCTAGTTCTCTACCCCCTAACCCCACTATAGAAAAGGTACCTCAGATACCAGAGGAATTAAGTAACATGTTCAATGCCTCACAGCTAGTAAATGCCAGAATAAGCCTTGAATCCACATTTCTTGGCTATAAATCTAATGCTCTTACCACTGACATAATAAAAATAGCTAAAATTTATAGAGTGCTTACTTTTTGTTAGGCGCTGTTCTATGTCCTTTCAACTTCTTCCTCATTTGATCCTTAACAAAAATCCTGAGTGGTAGATGCTATTATTATCCCCATTTAAGGCAAACAGAGATTAAGTGACTTGCCCAGGGTCACACAGCTAGGAAGTATCTGAGGTCGAATTTGAACTCAGATTTTAGTACTCTATTAGTACTACTACTGCACTACCTAGTGATCACATAGCCTTTCCTTGGTTATAGCAAAAATAAACAAGCCAGCCCTTAACTTGCTTAGTTTTGAGATATTTGTAAGGCATTTAGCACAGTTCCTTGACCACCAGGGAAGAGAGAAAGACAGACTATATACTCCCTTGGGATAAAATCACTAGATATCCCATCAGTGAAGAATGGGGTTAGTGCATATTCTCCATTTATCCTCTAGCTTCATGTCAAGGCTATAAGAATAATACAGTTTGTGGGTATAGAAAACAGAACTAGAAAACAAATCAAAGTAAATCTACCACAAATTTCTGCTTCCAGCATCAATGTAGAAAGTCAGAATGAGGAATCTATTTGTTGCTTTGTTTGACAAAGTGTTTAAAAGCCCCAAGTTCACCTATAACTCCCAGAGGCTAGTACAGCAACTCAGAAAAGAGATTCTCCAATAGATAGAGGAGTGCATTTCTAAGGGGGAGACACCCTCCTTGTTATAGTGGCCAGAAATTAAAAGTTGTACGATTGATCCCACCTTCACCATCATAATCACCTTTTTTATCCACATACTTGTAACAGAACTCTATTTAGAACCCAAAAAAAATAGCCTTCCTAGAAGTGAAGGTCAGGAGTCGAAAATATCCTAAAGATATTACAGTTTCTTGAAGCTCCTAAGCTGTTGACTCAACCTGAGCCATTTTGCCAATGAAGGAAACTAAACCTATACTGGGTGACAACTTCCCCAAGGTCATCCAGCTAGTGAATAATGGAGCTGACAGGATGCAACCATCTGAAACCCTTTGCCCAGGGATGAGCCCAGAATTCTATTTTAAGTTCCGACTGCAGTTTAAGTAAGTGCAAAGGTGAGATAGAAGGAAAGGAATTTCTAAAGGTCTTTGGAAAGAATTCCATGGAAGCCTAGAGCCAAGCTGTCTTCCTGTCTTTGTTCCCAGGGTTGAGTCCAAGAAATTTTAGCACCTCTTACTCTGCCCACCAGGGATGAGAGAAAGGAATGAACTAAGAATTTAAGGACCTTCTCTGTACCAAACACAGTGCTAAGTGCCTCACAAATATCTCATTTGAATCCTGCAAGAGTCCTGGGAGGAAGACATTATCATCCCCATTTAACAATTGAGTAAACTCAGGCAGAGTAGGGTCAAGTAACTTGGCCAGGACCATTCATCTAGTAAATGTATGTATGAGGCCAGAGCTTTCTGATTCTAGGCCCAGTTCTCTATCCTTTGCAACACCTACATGCCTCATGTCAAGTCATATCCCTTGGTTTGGTCAATCATTGTGTCCCTACTCTTTGGGGAAAAGGAGGAGCTTCCCAGATATTTCCTTATAGGTCATAGAGCCGGAGAAATACAAATGATGAGAATCCATTATCTTATCACACCCCACAGTGTTTATCAATCGGTTAGCCCAAGTCTGCCTGTTTTGTGTTTATATTTAGTTGAAATCATAGAATCATAAAAGGCTATGGCTGAAAGGAACACAGAGGTCATCTAATCCCATTCCATGCCCATTTTACATAGGAGGAAATAAAGGTTCCTTACTTGAGAACATACCTAATTACTAAGATGTAAATTATGTTTCTATGACAAGAAACATATATATATCATTCATATGTATGTGCAAAATCTATGATTTCATCAGCAAAGGTATTATCTCTGTGGAAACTCACTCCACTAATGCAGCTTGAACCTAACTATAGCAGAGGGAATTGTCTGAAACACACATATTGTCAAGTGACTTGTCCAAGGTCTTACAGCTAGTCAATATTAGGGCCAGAATTTGAATCCAGGTCTCATTAACTCTAAACACAGCACCCTACTCTGCATGTTATGCTGTCTCTTTATGTCTAAAAACCCTCAGAAGCAATATGGCATAATCTGAAGTGCTGACTTCAGATTCAGAAAGAAGAGTTCAAAACCCATCTCTAACACATATTGCTATGGAACCCCAGAGTTACTAACATCTCAGCATTACCAGAAAACTCTCTAAGACCACAAATTGTAGATTAGTCATCTCTACACATTAGAGGAAGTTTCCTCTTGAGTAGTTCATCGCTTTAATGAAATCACAGGTCTGAGCCAAAAATTAAATAAAATGATCACAATAATAGCAATGATAACAACAGTGACAACATACTTTTTGCGAGATTTTCAAAAGGTTTTCTCATTCAGTTCCTATAATAACATCATGGGGCAATCAGGTCAAGAATTAGCCCCATTTTACAGATGGAGAAACTAATGGTCAAACAGGTAATGCAATTTAGCCACAGTCATACAATTTGTTCATAGTGGAGTCACACACACACACACACACACACACACACACACACACATATCTTTATATGTATATATATATTTAAAAATAAAAAGATATTGTTCCTTCATTTAAATTACAAACCAAGTTTGTCCCCAGGAGTTGTTCCCCATAATGTAGCAGCTATTATCCAATTGTGAAATGAATATCCTCTAGACTATTGGTGTCTTATTTAGATAGAAACAGGGACCACTAAACTGTACATCAGATCTCTGTTCATATCCCGGCCACATATTGACAAGTTAAAATGTATTATTTGTGCTTTATTGTATTTTTATCTATTTTGTTTAAAAGTCCCCAGTTATATTTTAATTTGGTTTGGGTCATACTTGGGAGCACTGTGGGCCACAAGAGGCCCACTGCGTCTGGTCTAGGCTGGTCTTGGAGAGCTTAATGGGGATCCTGAACCAGATGGACTGTTTTGTCCATCCTAGAGGGTCAGACGCATTCCCTTTGGTATGTTTCAAGATGTTGATGCTATCACTCACGAGGCTTCTTTACAAACTGTCTGTCTTTTCCCCTCCCCTCCTTTGAAGGAGCATCCACACAGAACTCCAATGCTGTGGAACCTGAGAAACAGGTGGACAATACAGTGAAAATGGCCGGAGTGATCGCTGGGCTCCTGATGTTTGTGATTATCCTCCTGGGTGCCATGCTCACAATCAAGAGGAGGTAAGTTTCCTGATAATGAGGGAAATCAGGCAGCCCCATTACTACTTGGCTCAGCTCAGACAACCATTTAGTTCATGAATCTGAGAACTCAGAGCAGTCAGAGACCATGAGACCCATCTGTTCCAAGCCCCTGTCCAAGGACTGAAGCTCTTCTTAATCTACAAGGGTTTGTGTAGCCTCTGCTTGAAGACTCTCAGGGATTAGGGTTTACTACCCCAAAGGACATTGCATCTCCTTAGGCAGAGTTGACTGTCAGGAAGTTTTGGTAGTTTTGTTTTGTTTTGTTTTCATTATACTAAACCAATATCTACCTCCCTCTGACTCCCCCAAGCTGGATCATTTTTATAGCAAGCCCCATCATGGACTATAGGGGAATTGAACAGATCACCATACAATCTCAGGATCGTGGAATTTAAAGCTCAAGAAACATCACCTACTCCAAACCTTGCATTTTGTCAAAAAAGAAGTCAAATTCTAAAAAAGGGAAGTGGCCATGATGTCACCCACAGTCAGATTGTGCTTTTGGATGCTCCGTATTGCTGGATTATGATGGCAGTTGTTCTGGGCATCACAGAGCCCAGGGTTGAAATTAGCAAAGCCTCAAGGATGATCCCCCAGATCATTTGGTTGGGCTCACAAGTATTCATTTTTACTGGATAAACTATTAATTGCAAATATTAATCAAAATGAGAGGCACCATGACTAGCAGATAGAGAGAAGATCTAGGTTCAAATTTCAACTCTGCATGGTGGCCCTGGGTGACCCTGGGAAAATAACTTCTCAGTGTTTTAATAATATGGTCTGTTTAAGACTATAAATTACAGAGAAGGTGCCAACCTGTGCTAGTGGAAGGAATTCTCACACATGGGAGCTTTCTATAATGAAAAAAAATCACATCTTTAGTCTTATCTTATAAAATGAAATAAAAAATGAGTTCTTGGTTCCTATAGAAGGCAAGGGGACAAAGACCAAGAAAACTACATGTGGTTCAGTCATTTTTCAGATGTATCTGACTCTGTGACCCCATTTGCCTTTTTTTGGGCAAAAATAGTGGAGTGGTTTTGCCATTTCCTTCTTCACTTCATTTTACAGATGAGGAAACTGAGGCAAATAGGATTAAATAACTTGTACAAGGTCACACAACCAGAAAGTGTCTAAAGCCAGATTTTATTTCAGATCTTCTTGAGTCCAGTTCAGCACTTCATCCACTGTGCCACCTAACTAACTAAGAAAACTACATATGCCAGATATATTAATAGCAGAAACAGTAGTTCAGAGAAATTAAATAACCTAGTTAAAGGCCATAGGATTAGTGAGGGCTCGTCATTCAGTGGAGGACTTTGTAGGAATAGTGGAAGAGCCCTGGATGGGAGCCAGGGAGGAGGACTCTGATCCCATCTCCACTTCTCTCTGGCTGCAGTCATCCAGTCTGGTCTTTTGGTCTCTCAAGGCCTCAGTTTTTTCCCTCTACAAAATGAGGGCATTTAATTGCCCAATGATCTCTATAGCCTTTTTCTTCTTTGACATTTAATGACTATATCCCTTCCAAGTCCCTTACAGCCTCCCCATAATGAAAGAGGTGAGCCAGAGAGCTTCCACCTGTGAGCATTAGAAGGGTAAGAGAATTATGTAAACCTTTTCTGGACCTTCAGATTACCTATTCTTTAGTCATTGTCAATTCATCTGGGATCCTCCCAATTTGGGTCATTTAGAAACCCAGCTAACCAGTGCCATCAATGTCAGAGACCCTGTGGAGGAATCTGAATTCATTCTCAAAGAAAAATGAAATAAGTGACTTTTTGGTGAGTAGGAAAATGCTTTTTTACCCTAAGAGTACACATTAATCATTTATTGAGGTACTGATCTATCCACTGATAGTTGGGCCTGATGTCTGGAATACCTGAATTCATATCTGGCTTCAGAGACTCACTGTGTGACCTAGTCCATGTCACTTGGCCTCTACCTTCCTCAGTTTTCTCAATTGTAAAGTGGGGATGATAATTTGGAGGTGAGTTGATAATAAATATGGTTGTTGTGAGGATCAAATGAGATATTTGTGAAGTACACAGCACATAGTAGGAGCTTTATAAATGCTATTATTATTTTTCTCCCTATCTTCTCCTTCTCTTCTTTTCTTACTTCTTTCTCATTTGGTCTTCTTTCTGCTCCCTTTCTGCCTTCTCTCCTCTCCCTTCATTCTTTTCTTTTATAGTAACAACTTTTCTATAGCTCCTTAAAATGCACAAACACTATTTTCACATCAGCCCTATGTGAATTTGTTTATCCCCATTTTATAGATGAGGAATTTGAGGTCCAAAGACATGAAGTGGCTGGCCCTTGGTCACCCAGTGATTTTGTTCAAGTTTGCCTTCCAAAAACCTGAAAATATGGTCTCTACACGATACCTCACAAGTGCAAGTTAAATTCAAGTCAGTTCAGTCTTCCTCAGGGTACCTCCTCAGGGCTGCTTGCAATTCCTGGATGAATCTCTTCCCAGTGGGGTTTGCTCTCCTCTGATTATGAATTGATGCCACCTGGTCTGCCCCCTACCCCCGACCATTTCCTAGCTCCATTCTATGGAATCTGTAACAGGCACATTGATCTCTGATCTGGGGGTGAGAACATTGGGGGATCTGACATATACTCCAAAACTGTTTGTGTGTGTCAGACATCGTGGATATTGGCCAGAAGGAGAATATAAACTTCTCTTCCTCCCTCTCCTGCTATATGATCTGGCATCTTAGGAAGTTAACTTGGCTTGTTCCCTACAAAAAGCTCAACCCAGGGGCAGGTAGGTGGCTCAGTAGAGAGCCAAGCCTGGAGGCAGGCAGACCTGGGTTCAAATTTCACCTCAGATACTTCTTTGCTCTGTGACCCTGGGCAAGTCACTTAACCCCCATTACCTAACCCTTACCACTTTTCTGCCTTGGAACCGTTACTAAGTATTGATTCTAAGAGTTTTAAAGGGAAAAAATGCTCAACCCACTTCACTTGGGCAAACTTCTGACAAGCTCCAGAACTAAATAAGAACCACAAATAGAAATTAATCATGATAACCTTGCCATCTTCACTCTTGAACTAAGAAAAACAGTGTATATAGCTCACCTAATTAGAGTAAAAAATCCTGTTCATCCAACACCCTGAGAGATGCTTCTCCCTGACATTAATGAGTCCTAGACTTCTTGAGTTTCTAATGACAGTCAATCAGTCAGGAGCTGACTCCCTTGACCACAAAGCTATGTCTGTCTGGCTACAGGTAGTCAGTCAGTCAACATTGATTAAATGCCTTCTATGTGCCAGGCACTGTCCTTAGCTCTGGAGCCGGTATGTTTCTCTTTTTGAGTTTTGGGATCAGCCTGTGTTTCCTAGTACAATATATGCCACCCAGAAAACATTAAATAGTGTGACCTGCTTATGGCTGTTCTTGGGCTTGTCCCTTGTTAATGGGATCCATTGGGTAAGGTTTTACCTTCTTTTCAAAGAGGCTGAAAACAAAGCAGGTTACAGATCAGCTCCACAGCTTATGGCATAACCAGGATAAAGCTGCTTTTTGTCCTCAGAATGGGAATGCCCCAACCTTTGGCATATCAAAAAAAAATTTCCTTTCCTCCTGCTGTTGACTCAGCCCCAACTGAATAAAGCTCTTATTTACCAATTTCTATCATTTTATTACTTAGAGCTCATTCACCACTCACAAGTGGAACACTACAAGTGCTATAAGTCTTCCCATAATTGATGTCATAAAATTATTTTCTTTTAAACTAAGTTATTTTGTATGTCAAGGGTATGGCTGTCATTGATTCTGTGTATGTGTGTGTGTGTTTGGAGGGACTCAGTATATGTTTGGAATGTCAGTATGGGGTTAGGCATCCAAGAGGTATAAGTTATAGCTGTGTGCTTTTGGGAGGGTTCTTTGGGGTACTGGGTAGCTTTTGGGGATTGGTGAGCTTGAAGCATAGATATGTTTTAGAGTATAGGGTTTAGAGTAGTAAGTATGATTCAGGAGTAGAGATATTTGGGAAGGTTATTATATATTAAGAGAGTCAGCCTGTGTTTGGGGAGATAGAGCATTTTGTAATATGTTTGTGGCTGGAATGTGGGTTATAGGAACATAGATCTAGAGCTGGATGGACCCTCAGAGTCCTTCTAATCCAGCCTTCCTCAGATGAGGAAACTGGGGCTTAGAAACATGAAAAGACTGGGTCAAAGCCACATAGGCAGGAAGCATCAAAGATTGGATTTGAACCCCTAGACACCCTGATTTCAAAGCCAAGACTCTTTCTCCTTTGTGTGCTTACAGTATAGCATTTGGGGAATGTGGGGTATGATTCAACAGCTTTCCTTCTTTACTGAATGTATAACCTTGGACAAGTCAATGGATTTCCTCTTCTGCCTCAGTTTCCTCATCTGTAAAAAAGTGGCATCTGACATCCCTGCCAGCTCTGGATCTATGAGATTCTATGTATTTGTATTTGGGAGCCAGTGTATTTGTATGTTTTGGGTCATTCATCTCTGTGGCTGGTGTGGTGTTCTGTTTGGGATCACCACGTTTGTCTGACATAACTGTGTATACCTTGGGTGTAGCTAGATGTGTTTGGGGCCTGGACATATTTGGGATGTCTGTGTCTGTTTGGGGTGTGGGTGTCTCTTTGGGAGGTCGGTGCATGTTCCCATCTGTGGTTTTGTTATCTGGGATTGGCAGGATGAGCTTAATCACTTAGCACTGCGTCTTTGGATGCTCATTTTCTTGTCTCCATCTGGCAAAAATAATTTTTCCAGATTAAACTGAAAACATCCTGTCGTCTGCCCTCTGCTGAGAGTCCTACATGTGCCCCCACTTTAACAAGTTTGGCAGAATGGACACATTTCTGGGAGAAACGTTTGCCAACAGGGCGGTGGCCTGATTTCTCCCTCTGCAGACAATCTGTGTAGAAACAGGTGGCAGGCAAGTTCTGTTCACCGAGCATCGTCAAGGCCTCTTGCATTCAATTAAATTTCACAAACATTTCCTGAGCACCTGTTCCATATAGGGAACTGTACTAGGTACTGGAGGAGATACAGTGAAGAATAAGACATGATCCCTGCCTTCAAGAAGGTTGCATTCTACTTGAGGAAGTAATACAGGTACAGAGATAACCATAATATATAGCTAAACGTGAAAGGTAGGGCCCAGCCAATGTATTATTGGCATTACAAGGAGATCATTTCTTGGAAGAGTCACAGAAGTGGAGGAACTGGAATTTTAATCAAATAGTCAATCGATAAGCATCCATTAATGGCTCTCTATTTGCCTGGCACCCTTAAGATATATATAAAGACAAAAATGAGAGTCTCTATGCTTCCAGCAGGTTAGATTTTCTAATGAGGAAGGTAGAATGTACAAGTGATACAAGAAAGAAAGAAAGAAAGAAAGAAAGAAAGAAAGAAAGAAAGAAAGAAAGAAAGAAAGAAAGAAAGAAAGAAAGAAAGAAAGAAAGAAAGAAAGAAAGAAAGAAAGAAAGAAAGAAAGAAAG
>NC_058131.1:344014053-344054910 GCF_016433145.1 Gracilinanus agilis | reverse complement strand
AAGGAAGGAAGGAAGGAAGGAAGGAAGGAAGGAAGGAAGGAAGGAAGGAAGGAAGGAAGGAAGGAAGGAAGGAAGGAAGGAAGAACAAGCTACTTCAGGGAGGATGGCATTAGTAATTAGGGGAAATCAAGAAAGACTTCATGTAAAAGGTGATGTTGGAACTGAGCTTTGAAGGAAACCAAGGTTTCAGCTTAGCTTTACAGGAAGAGAAGGATATAGAGAGATTTAATAGTAGTAAGACATGGCATTCCAAGTGAGGAAACAGTAAAAGTTCTTCCATAATGGGAAAGAGTGGGACCTATTCAAGGAATATTTAGAATAGAGCATTAGATTAGAATAGAGATTAGGGAGGATGGCGCCATTTTAAAAATGTTGAATGCCAGCTTGAAAAGTCTTTACACAACCTGTCCCTTCTATGCCTGAAATAAATGACTCCTTTCTCAACTCGATCTCTTGGCAGACATATCCTTTGCTGCTTTAAGGCTCAGCTCAAACATTTGCTCTTACAGCAGTGGTACTGAAATCCTCACCACTCACTAGTATTTTGCCCCCTGTAAAATAGTTTTGTTTATTTTGTAGATGTTTTATATTTCTTTAGCTATATGCATGTTATTCCCAATCTCCCACGCTGCCAAGTGAATGCCTTGAAGGCAAGGACTATTATGATTTTTTGTGTCTCAGTATCCCCAGTGTCTAGTACAGTACCTGGCATGTATGTAGTTGGTTATATCTAAAATTGTAAATGATTTTTGATAAGTGAATGGATGATTTTATTTGTTAGAATCTTTGCCCTTATTATTAATGCAATCTATAATCTTCTAGCCCTATATGCCTGTATGGTGATAGCATGGTTATTGATGTCTACTAACAACCAGACTCATCTTAATTGGATCAATCTCAGATTCAAATGTAATCTCCCAAGCTCAAAAAGGCAATATGCTAACCAAGTCAGAACAATGAGTTAACTAGCAACCAATTAGCCCTGGACCTCAAGTCAGAGAATTTGTGTTCAAGTCCCATTCATTAGTAGCTCTGCCACTAATTCATTATGTAAAGAACTTTCCCTCCTTAGGCCTTGGTTTCCTCACCTGTCAAAGGAGGCTTTGAACTTGATGGTATCTAGGTGCCTTTCCTATCATGAAATACAAAGACACCATGAACTCTGTGGATGTATTTCCCAACAGATAAGATTTCTTTTATTCCCCAAACCTTAGAAGAAGCAGCTTAGTTCTCCCTTTAAGATAAAGCTTATTTGAAAGCCATCTTCTTTTTGCCTCAAAGAAATTAGTACAAAGTAGCTTTGCCTCACAGACAAGGGAATCCAAGTGAAGTTATTTAGGCAGCATGGAAGAAGTATCTTCTAATGGAGTTGCCCAAAAACACTGTGACATTGCTTGGGAACTTGTAGGAGAAACCATGATGTTATTTTTCCTTGCTGACAAATTCTATTAAGCCAGTATAATCAGTTAGAGAAAAAGAAAGAGTATGAAACTGGAAAATGTGTGAGAGTTGGTAGGAGAAGGATAAAGTCTACAGAACTAAGGAACTTTCTTAAGAATATTTCTGGCCATGAAGGTTCAGGGAAAGAGTCCTGGAGATAAGCTGCAGTTAATAATGATGTTCCACTAGAATTGTGGAGTTCTAGAAAGAGAAGAATATTGAATCCATACAGCATAGTTCATCACAGCAATAATTGAACTCAGAATCTAGAATGTTAAAACTTGGAAGGATTCTTAGAACACAGGATATCAGAACTAGAAGGGCACTGAGAACAGAAACTATAGAATGTTAGAGCAAAATCAGACCTTAGATCATAGAATATAGAATGTCAAAGCAAGAAAGGATCATGGAACATACAATATCAAAACTGAAAGAGACTTGAGAAACTGTAGAGTCAAATAGTCCCATTTTACAGATGAGGAAACTGGGACCCAGAAAGAGAAAGACACTTACATGAGGTCATACAGCAAGTTAGTGGCAGAGCTGGAGCTAGATTCATCATCCCCTGATTCTCAGTTTAAAGCCCATACCCATCTATCACCTTTCTGTGCCTAGCTGCATTCTGGGGGACAGGACTCAAAGAATGCTGACTCAAGGTTCCCAGAGGGACTACAAGAGAACACTGAGGTACCTCATTCATGGTAGGGATGGTAAAATACTTTGTGCATTTCAAAGGAACATGATTTCATCAAAGTCTAATTATTGTTTGTTTGTTTTCTTTCTCCCCCCCTTTTGGACATTTTCTTCATCTGACTGCCCATCAATATATAGAAGAAATGCATATTCCTACTCCTATTACTTGTAAGTACCTAGCTGGGGCCGGCTTTTCTTCAGCATGCCTTGTGTGGTGGTGCAGCAGAAGCTCCCATCAAATCCCCTCCCAAACAGGATGATTTTCCATGTGAACCTGTGTTTTCTTAGGCTGCCAGCAGCTTTCATCGTTTGTCTTGTTTGGTGTTTTTCTTTTACTTTTGAAATACACTTTCATCGTTTATTCCTGCTTTTGTTTCTGCCATCTTAGAGTTAGCTCCCTTTAGAGAGCTCTTTCTCCGTGATGTATGATGCTGCCTCTCCTCCGCAGCAGTGTGTGTTATTCAGAGTCAGAAAATGTTTTCCTCTCCTTACACTGCCCACCCACCCCTGGACACCGAAATGGCTACCATCAACAAACGCATATTATGCATCCGCACGATCCTTGACTTACAGAGCTCTTTTATAAGGTCCCTTTGTGGAGTCAGCCAATAAGCATTTTTAAAGCACATTTAAAAAAAACTAAACACGTCTGTTAATCAATAAACATTTATTAAGAACCTCCTATGTGGCAAGCACTGTACTAAGCACTGCAGGGTTCAAAGAGAAAAACAAAAATATGGTCCATGCCCTCAAAGAGCTTACTTTCCAATAGGTGAGAATATATACTCTATATATAAACAAGAATGAAAGTAAATCTCAGAGGGAAGCCGCTGAGAGGACTGAAAAAGTGTCTCAGAGACAGGATTTGAGCTGAGTATTGAAGAAAGCAATTGGACAGTCCAACTCCCTTGTTTTATCGATGGGAAAGCCGAGGTTCAAAGTAGTGAAGGAATTTGCCCAACATCAGCTAGCAAGATATAACCTGCAAGCTCTTTTCATTTTAGTATCCTGCTTCCCAGAGAAGCTGTGAAAGGCCCAATAGCCATCAAACACCCAACCCTGCTAGAAGAATTTATAATCTGGTTCTTCCTTGGAGATCAGAGTCAGTGTCTGAATAAAATAGAATAGAATGCCTGACATTTATATGTAGGCATTAAGGCTTGCAGAGTGCCTTACATACACATCTTGTTTGATCTATCAGCCTATACGTATTTATCAGCCACATAGGTTTTATTGATCCTGTAATACCTACCAATGTCAGAGAGAGGAGATACTAATGTTAATGAGGGTCAGTAACATAAAGGAAAATTGTTGTAGGTCTTTTAAATTTTTATTAGTAATGTTGTGGATTGATGATAGACTGGTTTCTTTTATATACAGTCCACCTTCTTTTAAGTAGTAGTCCTTTGGAAGCCAAGGTAGAGGGAAACAAAATAGTATGTGGAAAGCGCCCTGGATTTAGAGTAGTATCCAAATCCCAGCACTGCCACTTATTATGTGGCTTTGAGGCAAATCTCTCCCACTTTCTGGGCCTTAGTTTTCTCATTTTGAAAACTGGATGTTTTTCATAGAAACTTTTTTGCTTCCTTCCTAGCTCTAGAATCTCATGATAAATTCCCTTTTCTTACCAATCTTTTCCCTCTTCCTATAATCCCTTCCAGGATGGTGGTTATAAATTAACAACCTCTGCTTTTATGAGCTTTCCCTCCATAGTGGAAACCTCCAATATCATAACTTTCAGAAGCAGAATCATCTCAGACCAACTGATGGCTTCACAGTCAATGTTTCCAATATTCAACTGGGCTTAGACCATAGTTCTTACCTCCAGAGACTCATTACAGTGCAAAAGGGGAGGCACACTGAAGTCAGGGAATTGAGTCAATTAAGAAGCATGTATTGAGTTCCTATTGTTTGTCAGACACTATGCTGAGTACTGGGGAAATGAAGGAAGAAAAATGTCTTTGCCCTCACAAAGCTCACAATTGAATAGAAGAGACATCTGCAAACAAGGGTATACAAAATACACACACATATCCATATATCGGTGTATGCATATACATGTATAAATAAGAAAAACTGTAGATAATCCCAGAGGAAAGGTATTAGCATTAACTTCTTTCTGTCTCTATTAAAATGCATTAAGAAGAAAAATTTCAGAATGACAATTACCTTTAATTTACTCTAACAATAATTCACGAAAACACAAAGCCATCAAATTCCAATGGTATGTCTTTTCCCATCACATTTTTTTTTGTATTTTTTCTTCTAATTGATGTCGGGTTTCATTCTGTCATTTATATCAGGATTCTCAAAGCTCATATTTTTTCTGTCGCATCCATTAGTATCAAAACTTGAAGCCAGTCAGGAACATCTGGAGAGGATTTTCAAGACTGTGTACCTACGAGATATCTTTCCATTCATACAAACAAACCAACCAGAACAGTCACAAAACAGATATTCTGAAAAGGGGAAGGATCACAGTAAGAGAAAAAAACCAACTGATAAATAGAGCCCCAGAAAGAATATTTCAGGTTGAGAGGGGGAATGAACTCTCTAGATTATGACAGGAAGAGATGAACAATTGAAGACCAGATTAGAAGTCTGATGATAAAGTATGTCTGAATAGTACTCTCTGAATTATCTAGCTTGAGTCTCAATACATGCCCCTTGCATTATAAACATAGCTGCCTCCCAAGTAGCTAGTACTTCCTCCTTGCCTCTTTCCTGAGGTACAAAATAAAAATATTTATGCTGAGAGGAATCCTCATGGGATTGTTTACCAAGGCCCCAAATTAAAACTTGTTTCATTGCCCAAAGCATCTTTTCCTCCTGGGGCACATTTTACTTTTTCACAGGGAATTAAGGGAAGAGACTTTGCTCCTAGGTGGTCATAAAGGTATCCCTGTCACTAAAGGGACCAAGTATGGAATTAATTTAGCATAGAAACTCTGGCCTAGCCAGGAATTAGGAAATGGAATCTAGAAAAGGTGATCAGTAATAATTGAGAGGAAACGAAGCTAGAAGAAACCTTAATGGTTTAAACTCCTAGCCAACCAGTGCTGATATACCTGGCTAACCCCAGTCTCTGCTTGAATATTTCTTGAGATGAAACTCACCACTTTAAGATATGGCCCACTCTATTGTTGAATATCTCTAGTCCTTAAGAGAGTATGAAAAGAACTTTCATATCCCCAAATCTCTCTTTCTTTCTAGGCATTTCACTGTCTTGGTCAACCTCCTCTGAATGAGTTTCAGCCCATTAAATGTCCCTTCAAAAATGTGTCATGTAAACTAGACCTTATATTCTAGGTGGAATCTGAGGATAGTGGGACCATTACATTTTTCATTTTGAGCTCGTGTAGTTCAAGGTCATGTTAGTTAGTTAGTTTGATTGTTTTAATCCACTTAACAATCTTGACTACTCATATTAAACTTCTTGGCCATCAAAGTCCACAGGCTCTTTTACAGATTTAGCAGATATAATGTATGTGTGGGGAAAAAAATAATGCAAATATCTCATAGCCAGAAAGAGCATAAAAGAGGTAGGATAGGAAAGATTCTAAGAAGGTTCTATTTGCCAAACAGCAATGTATCAGAATAGATGAGATCATCAAAATAAACACTATAGAGAAATGGAAAGACAAAATTATGGACACATTTACATTAAGGAAATAGAGGAGGAAGAAAAGCCAGCAATAAAGAAAATGAAAGAGTATTTTGCGATGAAGCAAAGGAACCATGAGAGAACAGTCACAGAAGTCAAAGGAATAGAAAATATTAAGAAGGAAGGGATATTAAACAGTGTCAGATGCTACAGAAAATTCAAGAAGACAGCTTGGAAAAGATCATTTGACTTAGTGATTAGGACATCATCAGAGAACTCAAGAGGCATCAGTTTCTATAGAGAGCAATGAGGAGGAAATCAAATAGAAGGCATAGAGTATGAATGGCAAGGTAGTGAGGAAATGGAGACTGCTAAATTATTCATTAGAGAAATTTGCCTGTGATTGCATGAGAGAAAAGAAAGAGGACAATAACTTTAGAGAAGGGCAGAATTTTAAAAAAAAGCTTCTTTTTTTAGGTTAGAAGAAACTTGAAGGTGTTTATAGTCAAGTAGGAAGGGAAAGAATGAAATCAAATTGACATGCATATATTAAGCACCAGCCACAAGCAAGTTAGTAGCAAGTCAAGTATGCAAGCATTTATTAAGCACCTATTAAGTGTCAGGCCTCCATGCAAAGCCCTGGGGGTTGAGGCACAAAGAAAAGTAAAAATGGCCTGGGTTCTAAGGAGCTCACAGTCTAATGGGGCAAACAACTGTATGCAAACCATAAATTAAAGATACTCTCAGAAATAAGGCACTAATATTAAGGAAGAGAACCTGAGGAAAGAAAAGAATTGATAAAGTAAGGATCCAGAGACAATGGATAGGGATCAAAGGCACTGATGGAATATTTGTCTTTACAAAGGAGGAAAAACAACTCTTCTTCTAAGATAGAAGGAAAGAGAGAATAGATGAGAATCCATAACTCACATTTATCTATTCATTGAGCTTGTGTCAAGTATTTTATATGTATTATCTCATTTTATCCTCACACAAATTATGTGAAATAGTTGCTAGCGTTATCTCCATTTTAATGGATGTGAAAACTGAGGCAGAGAGGGTTGAAGTATTTCATCTGAGATCACAAAGCTACTAAGTGACTGAGATGGGATTCAAGCATAAATCTTCCTAGTCTATGTCCAGAACTCTATTAATAACATCAACACCAAAATTACTTTAATGAGCCTACAGAAGATGAGTATTTATACTGATACTTATATTCATTTAAAAACAGCAGTCATTTTATGCATCTTTTCAATAGTCCATGATCTTGTAATCCTTCAAGTACAGTTATCACATCTCCCTTTCCTTGATTTCTCCTTTCTCTTGGCCAAAGATCCCCAGTTCCTTCAACCAGTTTCCATAAGTATTGAACTCAAGGCCTTTAAGCATCATGACTTGCCTTCTCCCTATGATCTCCAGGTTGTCAGACTCCTTCCTAAAATATAGTACCCACAACTAGATAATGACCTCACGTCTACTCTGATTACACCCTCTTATTCCTGGATATAGTACCTCTGTTAATACACTCAAAGACTACATTAACTTTATAAAATTCCAAATAACAGGGGAGCCAAAAAGGTTGGAAACCCTTGACCTAGACCAACCCTGCCATTTTAAACATGAAGGAGCTGGGGTCCACAGAAGTCAAATGATTTGGCCAAGGTCAGCCATTGGGTTAATGGCAGAAAAGAAACTGGAATTGAGGGGTGTAGAACCAAGGAATTAGATCCCATCCCTGTTTTCATAGCACCATGTCCCAAACATCTTACTTCACAACCGTGGAAAGCTCTTTCCCTAGTATATTTCTTTCTTATTTCCTGTAGTAAAGAAACAATGAAAAGCTCCAGGTTGTACTTTGGGAAAGTAAATTAAGAGATGCCATGTAACCTTAGATTGATTTAGCTCAAGTCATGTAACTGTTCCAGTAATTGCTTGAAGCAGAGACGTTTTAGTTTAGTGTCACTTGAAAAAGCAATGGGGGTTACCCACCATCCTGACAAGAAGAGTGATGTGCTTCCCTTACTTTCAGTGTATGCAGGATCCAAGTGTCAGTAAAATCAAGAGCTGGAGGAAACACTGAAAGGCCTTCAAAGTTATCCCCATAATTCTCAGTGGGTACCCAGTAAAGTGGTCTAGAGTCAGACTCATCTAGGCATTCATGCCCACGGGTGCCTTTTGCTATTTTTCCACTACACTTTTTGTGATGTTTCTTCTCCTTTTGTGCTGCTTTCTATTCCCACCTATATAATCATGACATTTGAGAGTTGTGGAGAGGATCTCAATGGTTATCTAGTCAAAACTAGAAAAATGCCAAAAAGAAAAAAAATCCCCACCTGACAAGAAGTCATCAAACCTCTCCTTGAAGACCTCCAAGGCAGAAGAACCCATCACTTTTTGAGTCAAACCATTCCATTTTGGGAGAAGTCCAATTGTTAGGAAATTTTTCTTTACATCAATCCTAGATCAACCTCTTTGAGATTTCTATCTGTTGGAGCCTTCTAAGTTCTTACTGGTCTGATCAGCTGCAGTCAGGCTGTATAGTGACCTTGACATTGAGGTGTCATTTTGGTCCTCTTCTAGTATGAAGGGCCATAACCATCAACCACCTCTTAGTCCTTTTCTGCCCTCTGGGACTGCACAAAATAAGTCTCTTCTTCCACATGTCAGCTCTTCAGATTCTTAAAAATAGTGATCATGTGCCCTATGTATCTTCTCTTTTCCAGGCTAAACATTACCAAATTCTTCAACTGATCAGTCTGCTTATCCTCTCAAACTCTCCTTGCTTTGAATTCCAGTCATATTGTTTTCTTCTCTCACAGTGATTGCCACATTTTCAGGAATGCAGTATAGTATAAAGGGACATCTAGGTAACACACTAAGATAGACTCATCTTCTTGAGTTCAAATCTGGTATCAGAAACTTACTATCCATGTGATGCTGGGCAAGTCACTTACTCCTGTTTGACTCAGTGTTGTCATCTGTAAAATGAGCTGAAGAAGAAAATGGTAAACCACTCCCATACCTTTGCCAAGAAACCCCCAAATGAGCCATGAAGAGTCAGACACACTGAAAGCAACTGAACAAGAAAAAGTGTAGTACAATACAGTACTGACTGGAATCAAAGGAGGCAGAGGACTTGACCTCAAACCCTACCTCTGGAATTCACTATTAAGATGAATTTTGGGAAGTCAATTAGCCATTCTGAGACTCAATTTCCTCATCTAAAAAATGGGAAAGTAGGATTGGATGGTCTCTGCAGCACTTTCCACCTCTAGATTTAGGACCCTAGGATTCTATGTTCTATGTAAATTATCTCATATTTATTCATCCTTTAGAGTTGTAAGTTTTTTTTAATGTAGGGCCCATACCTTAAGAAAGCAATATCACTTAAGAAGGAGAATATTCGATCTGATGTCAGTAAAAATTAATGTGGATTCTGGTAGTATCATTTACCAGCTCTGTGGCCTTGAATAGGTTGTTATCTCTCTAAGGTTCATATTTCTCATTTATAAAATAAATAGTATAATCCTGGCACTACCTATTCACTGGGCTGATATGAGGAGACTCCTTCTAAAAGAAAATAACTTTAGAGACATAAGTGTCCATTGTTTACCTAAATATCCTCTCAGTATTAAAAATGGGGGGTGCCTTATTCTTAAACTATACATGTTGCTGGAAACTTAAGGAATTACACTTTGGGGTAATGCTAATTGTATCCTTATAATTGGTCTGAATTTATCTTTTGTAATTTCTACTCATTGCTACTAGTTCTGTCTTTTGAGACCAAGAAGAATAAATCTAATATGTCTTCCACATGACATGCAGAGACATTTTAGCCTCATGCAATGAACATAGGACTTGGAATGAGCAGACCAGGATTCAAATCCCTATTCTGCCATTTATTATCTATGTAACCCTCGGCAAGTCAATTTATCTAATTTTTAGTTTCCTTATTTTTAAAATGAGAGCTTTAGAATAGGTAATTAAGTTCTTTCTCAGTTCTCCCTCCATTTCTAATCTTATGACCTTTCAAATATATCTATCATATCCCCTTCCTCCAAATCTTCTCTCAAGACCAAACATTCTCAGTTCCTTCAGTATATCTTTAAGTAGCATGAACTCAAGGCCCATTACCAACATGGCTATCTCACTCTGTCTAACCTTGACACTTTTCAATTTTCTTCCTCTGATGATACCTTCTTATCCCTGGAAGCTATGCCTCTCTTAAGGGACCCTGAGGCTGAAGTAGTAGCTTTCCTAACAGCTATATTAAGTTATTGTCTCATATTGAGCTTTCAGTCCAATAAACTCCCAGACCTTTACCCAGACAAACCACTGCTTTTCTATATCTCCTTCATCTTATACTTGTGAAAGTGATTACTTATACACGAGGATTTGTCTTTACATTTGTTGCTATTAAAGTTCCTTTATTAGGTTCAATAGGCTATTCAGATCTTTGTGAATGTTGAGATTCATCCATTGTGTTAACCATCACTCCTAGCTTTGAGTCACAGGTTAATGTTATAAACATGCCATCTGTGCTTGCATTCAGATTGTTGATACAAATATTCAACATCACAGGACCAAGGGCAGATCCCTGAACACTCCACTGGAGATTCCCTTCCAAACCAACATCAGATCATCAAACTATTCTTCCATGAGTACCTCAATATTAGTGTAATCATGAATAAATACAGAGAGGCCAAAGCCCTTATTGAGAATTCTGAAGAAAATCCATCCATACAAGGCCAGAATTATTTTTACTTAATGGAATGGTCCAGAAGGTATGGCCTACCATGTGTTGCCGGAGTTATCCAAAAAGACTGAAAGATCCTTGCTACTCATAAGTTTATGAATGAACCTGAGTATTAACTTAATTTCTCCTCAAATGAACCTAGAATTACATAATAATTCTTCTTCAATAACAAGCAATTGCAGGAAGAATTTTCTCTACAGTTTCCTAGCCTGGTCTTTATATATTTTTTTCATCTTGTAAAGATATTTTATTTTATTTATTTAAAATAAAGATATTTTATTCATTTGTAATAACAAATTTCTTTTTTTTTTAAACCCTTACCTCCCATCTTGGAGTCAATACTACATATCAGCTCCAAGGCAGAAGAGTGGTAAGGGTAGGCAATGGGGGTCAAGTGACTTGTCCAGGGTCACACAGCTGGGAAGTGTCTGAGGCCAGATTTGAACCTAGGACCTCCCATCTCTAGGCCTGGCTCTCAATCCACTGAGCTACCCAGCTGCCCCGATAATAACAAATTTCCACATAGGTTTTCCAAAGTTATATAATCCAAATTGTCTCCCTCCTTCTCATCCCTCCTCTCAGGTCCTGGTCTTCTTAATGAACTCTGCTCATCATTGCCATCTCAGTTATGAGGAACTTTTATATTCTGGGTAGAGTTAGAGACTTAGTGTATTCACCAACTCTGAAGTGTTTCTGAGCACAGTATTATACATAAGATCCAAGTGTCATGTTTGACATAGTGATCTTTCAAGCAATAAGACTTATCCATCTAGTACATGTCCTCATAATAATGCAAGGGGAGTTGAGTATGCTGCTTATTAGATGTGTGATGTTGGGTTAGTCATTTAATCTGCTTGGGCCTTGGTTTCCTCATTTGTAAAAGTAGAGTTGGACTAGCTGACCTCTAATATCTCTTCCATCTCTAAACTCTGTGTCTCTCAAATCTGATAGTTTGCTATGATTTATGTGTTCTGCATTTTGACAAAGTAGCCCTTTGAATGCAGAAGTTGTAGATATCTGTGTATTTACAGTGAAAAATAGTTCAAGAATTAGAATCAAGAACCAAAAGACTAGGGTTCAAATCCTGGCTCCAATATTTCCTCATTATGTAATCCTAGAAAAACCTCACCCTCAATTGCCTGATATGTAACATGGAGTTAATAATCGTTCTATGATCCACTCCACAGAGTTGTGAGAAGAGTACTTTGTAAACCTTAAGGCTCTATAGAGAGTGGGAATTGTCATTTTTATTTCTCCACATGTGAGTGAAGGCTGAATCTGTTTTGCCATGGGTTTGTTTCTTTGTCCCTTGATTTATATTGTTTTACTTTCAAAGAATATGTTAGCATCCGTTTTCATTTCCCGTGGCGTCTGGAGATAGCAGGCATTTTAGATCACCTGCTTTGTGTGGTTTTATTGGGGTTTTAGGCTTAGAAACTTCTCATCAATCCTTGTGTATCACAATTATAAATGCTTAAAGTTAATGAACGCCGTCATGGCCCAATAAATAGAAATGTATCCAGCTGGAGAACAGTAGGTACAGAGAGATCTGAGGAAAAAGAGCACAATGAAATGGATGTTTTCTTTGTTTTACTTTATTGAATTAGAGAGAAAACACATCACTCATGAATAGCAAGCAGGGCATATCTATAAGTCAGTGTGGTTCTGTCACGTTAATTAGGGAAAATAAAAATAAATTTGTCCCCTCAGAAGGTGATACATTTTACTTAAACTGTAGAATGATTTTTATGCTTAAATTGTACAGATTTTCCCCACACAGAACTAGTGTTGCTTAGTTTCCCATGATTTTAAGAAACTTTTTGTAAAGCATAATAACTTTAAAGAATGCTTCATTTTCCACACAGCTGCCAAATTGATATTTCTGAAAAGTAGGTCTGACCAGGTCACACTGGCCCCATCATTCAGAAATCTTCTCTGCCTCCTTATGGCTTCTAGAATATAATATCAAACCTTCAGCTTCACATTTAAAGCCTCTCACAATCAGGTTCCCCATGCCTTTCCAGTCTTATCTCATATTACTTCCTCTCACACACTTTTCATTCCTTTAGAACTGGCTGGAAAGCCATTGCCTTTACATGACTTTCCATCTCCCACCTTTGCATACTGTATCTGGGGTATACTCCCTTCTTAGCCCTCCTCATATAATCACTTCATTGTCCTTTGTTGTTCAGTTGTTTCCAACTCTTTGGTAGATATTGGATTCCGGATGGTGGTTTGCCATTTCCTTCTCCAGCTCATTTTACAGATGAGGAAACCGAGGCAAGCAGGGTTAAGTGACTTGTCCAGAGTCACCCAGCTAAGTATCTGAGGCAGGATTTGAACTCAGATTTTTTACTCCAGACCAGGCACTATATCTACTATGCCTCCTAGCTGCCCTTTAGTTTTCCTTCAAAGCCCAGAACAACTGCCTCTTTCTCTAGAACAGTGGTTCCCAAACTTTTTTGGCCTACTGCCCCCTTTCCAGAAAAAATATTACTTAGTGCCCCCTGGAAATTATAAAACTATTTATTGAACTCAGAATAGAATGTAATACAAAAAAGTGTGGCCATCACCGCTTTCCTGGATCGCTACAGCACCCACCGGGGGCAGTAGTGCCCACTTTGGGAATCACTGCTCTAAAGGCTTTTCCTGATCGCCTCTCCCTCTAATTATGAAAGTTGTCTCCATCTCCAAATTACTTTGCATGTATTTTAATCTATTCATTTACTCCCACTGTTCCTCCCTCCTCAGCCTGGTCAGCAAAACAGAAGTCCTTTGGGAGCGGGTCCTGTTTTCTTGTTTTGTATTTGGGTCCCCTGGCCCAGCCTACTATCTTGCACATAATAGATAATTTAATAAATGTTTGTTGAATTGGATAATTGTGAGGATGAGCAGATACACAAAGCCGTTGAACCTTTTCCTATGGCAGAGGGTGGGCTTATAGTGAAAAATGACCAGGGCAGGAGAATTGCTAATGAGACAATCTTTACATTTCTTGTAGTTGCTTTATACATTAGCCTTTGAGATCTTTGCTTTCTCACATTTGGGATGTGAGAGGACCCTAAGCAAGGTGCGCCCTTCACACCTGTCCAGTTAGCTGTCCTTCCCTTCCCTCTGCCAATCCCCAGGGAAAAAGGAGATTAGAGTCAGGCTTTTCTACAAGCCAGCAGTCCACAGGGAGCCTTCCCTTGGCTGCTGTCAGAATTGTCTAATATCATTGCTCCTGGCAGTGGCTCCAACAGTCAAACCAAGCACTGACTTCCAAGAAAAAGCACAATCTGCCATCAGCAAACCTTCCCAAACGGGAACTGGCTATTGTTAGGTATGTTGCAATATATTCTCTTAGGATGGTTAATTTTTTTTTTTACTTCCAAAGCATTCCCGCAGGTTACTTACAATAGGAGGATCAAATTTAGTTAATCCCATTAATAGTAATGTTAATACTTTAGCATATTTATTATATATGCCTAAATTATTTATTGTTACATACAGATCTGAACACATATGTTTATATAGAGAGATATATTTATATAGCATACTTCCCTTTTCAAAGAATTTTCAGAGGAGCTAAGATTTAGAGCTAAAGAAAATCTCAGAGATTATGTAGCCCTGAATTTTACATGAGGGGAAACTGAGGCCCACGTGATAACATGACTTTGCCCTCTTCCCACAGGGAGGAATTAGCAGAAACAGAGCTAACACCTGGGAAATTAAGTGGATTGAGTGCTGGACTGAGTTGACCTGAGTTTGAATCCAGTTTCAATCACTTTTTAGTCATGAGAGTCTAGATAACTGGCTTAACCTCTCTGAGACCCAGTTTCCTTTATCTGTAAAATGGGGACAATAGCACCTGCTTCTCTGGATTGTTGGGAGAATCAAACAAGATCATATATCAAAATGCTATGTAAGTTCTGTTATTGTTGTTCAGGCACGTACAGCTTTTTGCAGTCCCATTGACCATACTATCCCTGGGGTTGTCTTGGCCATTTCTTTCTCAAGCCCATTTTACATAAGAAAACTGAGGCAAACAGGATTAAACAACTTGCCAAAAGTCAGACAGCTCGTGAGTGCCTGAGCCCAGATTTTAACTCAGGTCTTCCAGACCCCAGGCCCAATGCTCTATCCACTAAGCCATTTAGCTGTCTCCTTTAAGTGCTAGTTAAGATTATTAATTCAAGCCCTCTGAGTCTATATCCAGTACTCGTTCTATATTGCCATCTTTATCAAGCTCTTAGGAAGAGCTTGGACTTATTCAGAAAGGCAGTAATATCATCTGCTTTCCTTTATTCATTCCCAAAATGATTATCTGCAGTAACCTTGAACCTCCTATCATTCTAGGTTCTAGACAAGTCTCAGTGCCGAGCTGAGAGAAGTTAGGAATGAGAACAGAGGGCAGGGCGGGTCAATGTGTCCAAGGGACCAGATAGGAATACCTAGTAAACAATGGCCTGGATCTAATGAGGTAAAATTCTGTGTTTGAGTTCAAATTATCAGACCTCTAAATAAAGGATGGGGAAAGCTTGGTAACAATGGCATATGGGAGAAAAACACTGGATTCTTAGTCAGAAGATCTGGGTTCAAATCCCAGCTCTGTCACTTACTGTGTGTGTGAACTTGGGCAAGACGTTAAGCATCTCTAAGTATGAGTTTTCCTCATCTTTAAAGTGAAAAGGTCAAGTCAAATGACCTTTAAGGTCCATTCTCAGCCTAAATCTATGATCCTGTGACTTAAAGCTTTTCCCAGACATGAGTCAGTAGTGAAACGAGGAACATTAAAGGGCTCTCAGGATGCCTTGGTAGAACCATGGGATCTGGAAGGAGGTCTGGCTTCATTCTGCTGGCCTCTGCCCTGGTCATACCACCTCTGCAGCACTTCAATTCAGTCCTAAACAACACTTTTTTTTTTCAGAAGATAAGTCAACTGGAGCTATCTTTAAGGCTGTGACTGACTTGGTGAGAAGCGAGAATAACATCTCACATAAAGGTCAGCTAGAGAAACTGAGGCTATTTAATTTAGAACAAGAACCTTTAAAATGAGCTCCCAAAATATTGAAGGACTGTAATGAAAGGGGGATGTAAAAAAGGGATGAGAAAATATGCCTTCTTTCCTTCCTTCCTTCCTTCCTTCCTTCCTTTCTTCCTTCCTTCCTTCCTTCCTTCCTTCCTTCCTTCCTCAGGTGGGAGCCTGGGGGTGTGGAACATTACATGCACTGTCAATTTTAGATGATATATTGGTTAGTTTAGGGAAAACAATTCTTATTGCTCCTCCTAGGTAGGATTTGAACTCAGGACTTCCTGACTCCAAATCCAGTGCTTATCATCTGTGTCCCCCAGCTGCCATCTATAAAAAGGAGTTGAACCGGATGCCCTTTGAAGTCTCTTCTAATTGTAATCTAGTCTGCCATGATGAGGCGTGCCTTACCAACTGGTAGTGTCATGATTTCACCTAAGCAGCTCTTAGCAGAAAAACTTCCTGATGCTACTTTGTTGAGCAGTCAGTTCTTTCTTGACCACTCCTTCATTTCTACCCATTTGTATTTTGTTTCTGCTTCAGTATTTGCCATTTGGTTGTCTTGGCAGACCTGCTAACCAACAGATGGTCATTTTGGAAGCTGATTTGGAAGGGATCACAGTGAATTATGCATGGAATAACAGGATATTTGACCTGCAAGGACACTTGAAGGTCAAGTGAGATCCACCTTCAACCTCTGCATTTTACAGTTAAGAACACTTCTGCTCAGAGATGGGAATTTACTTACCTGAATTCACCCCCAAAAGTTAGTGGCCAAGACAGGATGAAACCCCACATATCCTGACTCCCAGGATTTTCCAAGTGCTCTGTGGCCTTTGTCCTTGAATATAATTAAGGACAAAGTCACAAAAGCAACATTGTATATAATTTATTAAATCTGCGTTACATTAAAGTGCCCTCACACACACAAGTGCACACACACACACACACAACATGCACTCCCTCAAAATGTTTTAGAACATGGCTACCATGACAGTTATTTAAATAAGTAGCTAGGGTATTTCTTTCTTTCTTTTTCTTTTTTTCCCAATGATAATGGAATCTTGTTGGATTCAGGAGGCTTTTTTTTATGTCCATGAATGTCAGGTTTGAAGAGCCCTAAATTGGAGGCAGAGCCTAAGAATGAAATTACAGAGCTAGAAGAAACCTTAGAACCTAGAATGACAGAACTTTGAGAGATTTTACAATAAGCCTACTTTTATATAGCTTTAAAGGTATGCAAAGTGCTTTATTTTTGTTATCTTGATTTATTCTTGTAACACCCTTGTTAGATAGGTGCTATTAATGAAACCATTTTACAAATGAGGAAACTCAGCCTTTGAGAGCCTAGGTGACTGGTGCTCTTGGCAACCCAGCTAAGAAGTGTCTGAGGCCAGATTTTAATCCAATTCTTCCCAGCTCAAAGCCCAGCCTTCAATCTCTTGTGCCACATTGGCTTTCTCAGAACATAGAATTCTAGTTCTTTTGAGAGTCTTAGGGACCATTGGGTCCAAATTTCATTGTACAGAGGAAGAGAGCAAGGCCAGAAGCAACATGACACAATGAGATAAATGCTGAGCTTATAATCACATGATCTAAATATGAATTCTTTCTCTATCATTGATTATCTGGGTAACTTTGGCCAAGTCACATATCCTCTGTAAGCCTCAGTTTCCTCCTTGTAAAATTGAGTGTTCTTCTAAACATCCACTGTGGCCCTTTCCAGACTGGTTCTTTAGCCCTATGATCTCAGAGAGAAGAACAGATTTGTTCAATCATGCACCCTATTAATGACAAAGTCCAGGACTAGAATCTGGGTCTACCCCTACTCAGCTCATTGCTCTTTCAGTTGTACTATGCCATTGAACAAGCAAATCGCACTCTATAAGAAGAGAATGGTGGAACCATGTTCCTCCCTCACCCCTAAACTTAAGGCAGTTCTCTTATTGAAGAAAATGGACAAGAGTTACATCAAATATTTGAGTGTGAATGGACTCTTGAGTTACATTCTTCGAGGGAATACCTATATCAGGGAGATCGCAGATCTACCATAGCAGTGAACTATACATCTTGATGCAGTTTATTTTAGCATGTGCTAGTTTATGATTGTACATGAAAGTCCATTGTTTCCTAAGTGAGGCCAGTGACCCTGCTCTGCTGGACTAAGGGCATTACCATCTACCTCTTCCTTCGCAAAGGAAGCAACCAGCTCAAAGGGATTGTTGCCTTCTCTTCGTTCATGTATCACATGTAATCACTGTGCAAAACTTAAGCATCAGAACATTGCTGTTTTTTCTTCTCTACCCTGGGTACCCCCTTGAAGCCTGGAAACTGTGAGGATCAATTGTAAATGCTTCTATCTTCAGTTGAAAGAGCAACCAACCACTGGCTGGCTGTTGTCTTTTTCTGACATAGCCTCTTACAGCCAAAGTTGCACATCCATTAATTCATCCTTAATGACATTTTGACATTTCAATCAGTTCATCAGATGTTCTTCTTATGTGACTCTTCTGCCAGTGCCTGTCCAGTCTGCTTGGTTGTCGAGATGCATAATGCATGAGACAGACAGCTTTTCTCAGTGCCCTTTGACAGGCATCCCAGTTCCATGCTGGTAACACATTCTCAGTAGCCCATGGCTGGCTAGTGATTGACACCAATGCTTTCATGGCATTTGCATCTGGATGTTCCAGCTGTTATATTTATGGGAGGCCTGGTCAGTGAGGAAAACATGAGCCCTGTCACTGATGGGATGGATCTGTGGCTTGGAAGTGATTTTTCAGGTGTGCAATTTGAGGCACAGAAAGAGAAAAATTCTTAAAAACTTTTTGGTCTAAAAAAATGCCTATCTCACTTTAGATGGGAATCACAACACAAGCCCTTGGAACAGTTTGAGATTGGACTAATCAAAAAGTAATATAGTACCATAGAAAGAACACTGAGTTTCAAATAAGTCAACATGGAATTGAGATAATGGTAATAAAAATGATAATAACATTTACAGAGAATATTAAAGTTTGCAAAGCACTTTACATATGTTACCTCATTTGATCTTCATGACAATCCTTCAAGGTAGGTATCTCTGTTTTACAAAATGTAAAGGCAGCCTTCCCACTGCCATATATAGTGGGTGAGAGAGTTATTATTTGGTAACTATTATCATGTCCTCCTTCAGAGCCTTACTTTCCCTTTGATTTTACAAGTGTATTTTACAGGGTATAATAATAGCAAGGGCTATCCATTTCTCATTTCTCACTGCCTCCACAGAGCTGTTGTAGAAGAAGAAGCATTCAAGTGCTATGAAATGTCAGTCAGGATCATAATTTTTGGTTTGTAGAGGAAAACAGACCTAGAGGTGATGAGGACCTTAGGAGTCAAGTAGTCTAACGCTCTCATTCTACAATTAAAGAAACTGAAGCAGGACTAAGGAGGTTAATTAAGGTGCCCCAAATCCCATAGGTAATAAGTGCCAGAGCTAGGATTTGAACCTAGGTCCTCTAATTCCATGGCCAGTGCTATATCACTGCACCACACTACCCCTTGTGTATTTGGGTCTGGACAGTGGAGATGAAAGGATTGAAATAATGCTTTTGGGAAACCAATCTGTTGCTTGTCATCACTTGCCTTTGCTAATTTTTTGCTAGAATTAAAGTAGATCAAGAAGATTATGAAAAAGAAAATTCAGAAGCCTCTGTGTGTGTGTGTGTATGTGTGTGTGTGTGTATGTGTGTGTGTTTTGTATCTATGGATATGTGCATAGAAAGATGCATTCCGCCCCCCCCCTCCCCATGCCTGGAACACTCTCCCTTCTCACCCCTCCCTTTTAGAATCCCTTAATCAAGGGAATCAAGATTCAGCTCAAATGCTAATGTATTCTGCAGTCTCATCTACAGAAACCATCACTAAAATGGTAAAGAGGATTTTCCCAAGTATAAAGTGTAGGAAAAAAAGAAAAAAGGGAGATCTGAAGCCCAAGTTTTAGGGTATGCCCATGATTAGGTTTGGAATAATATGGAAAATAAGGAGATGGAAAAGCAAAATAAGACAAACTCTAAGTTAAACTGGGGATAGAGGGTAATGCCCAAGGCACTTATAGAAAAGGATTAAATCTTTTTGATCTGACCTGTTGGAGTATATCTCATTAAGAAAGAGGTATGGTCATCTGCTGAGAGAAGAGAGAAAGAAGAAAGAGGAAAATGAGAGCCAAGTTGAAATTAGAAAGCATGAAGGGATAATGGGCCAGGGCTGTACAGTTCTGCCTTTTTAGACCACAGCAGAGAAAAAGGATGGGTTGAAGGGTGGAGTTGGGGATCATCCAGGGTCAGAGATTGGTATGGCAGATTTGGTAGAAGGCCAGGGAAGCAAAAACATTAAGAGTGGTGGCCAGGCCAGCATTGAATTAGCTGATTCTCAAGTCAGGGAAGAGTAGAATGTCTATGGTATGTATCCAGAAGGAACCTAATGGACTCAATGAAGTGGGGATAGGGTTGATATCCTCATGTAGGAAGAGGGTAAGTTCACTGCACATAGGAGAGTGAGAGAAAGGAAGTGGTCTAAGAGAAGGAGACTGGTGTCAGCAGTTCCAGATGTCGCATTTGCTAGCGATACGACTTTTCACAGTTGCATAAATTCTCTCAGTCTGTTTCATTGTCTATAAAATGAGGATAAAAATATCCACACTTCTTACCCTTCACAATTTAGTTCTAACCAATCTTTTCAGGTTATTTTATAGTACTTACTTTCTCTTATGCACTCTACACTTCTATCCTTCTTCATACTCCCCTCAATACAATATTCCATCTCCTATTTTGTGCCTTTGCATAGATAGATGAATTCCCCACACCTACAACATTCACCCTTCTCGCCCCTCCCTCTTAGAATCCCTTAATCAGTGGATTTGAGGTTTGGCTCAAATGCTAATGCCTGCAAATAGTTTTTTTCCATCATTCCCCCAATTGTTAGTTCTGCCCTCTAAATTAAATTGCATTCATTTTGAATTTACATATCTATATACATCTTGCTTTCCTCTAGTAGAATGTAAACTCTTCAAGGACTGAGGTATTTCTTTTAAAAAAAAAGCAAAACTTTGAATTTCTAGCCAACTGGCATGATATGAGGCACACAAGTAGTGCTTGTTGAACTGAAATGAATTGATATCTCTTAAGGTTCTGGAGAAGCAATACTAAGGTTCTTGTTTCAAATATTTCCAGATGCAAAATATTCCAGGTCACAAATTGGTCCCAGGTAGGATTTTAGTGCCCTTTCTTACTTTTTCTTTGCCCCTTTCCACCGTCTGTCTGTCTCTCACAGTTCTCATCTCATATGCATATGACTCCCACTAGAAATTTAGATTTGTGAATATATTATAAATATATCGTACCTAGATGTTTTGGTTCAACAGAACCCAGAAGATGCTTGTGATTTAAAAGCATTAATATATTTCTATAAATGTCTTTGTCACTACCATACTCTCTGTCTCAAGTCTTTGGTCTATATTCTTTTCCAGCATGATGATTAGCTCTCTTCTTTTTATTTCTTTTCATGTCCTTTCTAAGATGTTGTGATTGGAGCTGACTTAATTGGGAATTGGTCATGCTTTAGTTTTTCATCCCTCTCGCTATCATCTTCTTCCATACCCAAGTGTGGGTACCTTCCCCCACCCCAAAGCTTCTTCATTGTCAGTGAATGCAGTGATGAGAAGGGTGAATTCCCCTGTATATCTGCTAGGATTTTATAAACTTTTTAGTATTATACCCTGTTTGCACAGAGAGAGGCAAGCACTATGATTTCAAGTTGCTCTTTCTGACCAGCCCACCTTCATTTGTCATATTTACTTGATACCAGAACATCTAGAGGAAAAGTGAAACATTGAGCCATGCCACTAGCTAGATCTTCAACCTCATCTCATCATTCATTTATCAAACGTGTATTCTGGGTTTAGCGACAGGCACCTAGCATATTGCACAATATTTAATAGGTAGATACCTAATAAATGCTTTTTGAATGAATGGGGTTGAATAGCTAAAATGGAGACCCTGCCTTCGTAGAGCTTATAAGCCAGCCATTCCATCTCTGCTATACTTCAAGAATTCAAAGATACTTTGAAGCCTCTAAGTCAGGGGTTGGCAACCTTTTTGGCCATGAGAGCCATAAACGCCACATTTTTTAAAATGTAATTTCGTGAAAGCCATACAGTGCTCACAGTGCGCACTCCTGTAACAGCGCCTGAAAAAAAAAATTGACTTTATGGCTCCTGCAGAAAGAGCCATACGTTGCCGACCCCTGCTCTAAGTGATAATTGGGTGAGTTTTGCCTTTTATCCAGATGTATCCCTAATATGACTATGTTGCACTGTTTTTCCTAGAATAAAGGTTAGACATAGTCCTCTAAAAACCAACTATCAGGCCAAGTTCCCCACAGAATCCCTTAATGCATAGGATAGGATGGCTAAGAGCTCTACCTCTGGGAAAAATCTTTGTCTCTGGTCCTTGTTCTTTTCCAGTTTGGTGGTCAATTCTCTTTTATTGGCTTTCTTTTCATTTCCTACTGAGATAACAGCAGACCTGGGGCTGGAACAATGGCTCCATAATATATCTTTTCAAATTCCTGATTAAGAAGGTCACATATACATTTTTAAACACTTTACTTTCTGACAATAAATGAAGAGTGAAAGTTTCAAATGCCACCAGCAGCAGAGACATGCATTATTCTTTCATTCTCCCTTACCCTGCCTTACTGATGACTGCCTTTGACAGAGGGGACCATTTCTGGATCAATGTGTCATCTATAAATGGTGACCCCCATAACAGGACCCATCAAAGAATAGGACATCTTTGTGATGGGATGGCAGTATAGCAGACCATATTGGACTTAAGATTGTCAAAAGGCTAAACTCTATAAGCTTCAGCTTACTCATCCATAAAATGAGGGCAATACCTACACTATATAACTCACAAGCCTGAGAGAATAAAATGAAATGATATACGTTTGTATACTCCAGAGCTACATATACATGAGCTTTTATTATTCATTCATTCCAATTCAGCAAATAATTTTAGTTACCATTCATTTTTATATAACATAATATAATATGTAGCATGATAATAATGTAAAACATGATTTGTTATACATATGTAATAAATTATAATAAATGTGCTTATCCAAGAGAAATGAATTCTCAAGTTAGTTATGTCCAAAAATCTGTCTCATTCTTTTTTTCTGCATCCTTCTCACTCCTCCCTAAGAAGGGAGGTAAAATGAATATAGTTATACATATATAATCATGTAACATATATTTCCCTGTTTGTCATGTTATGAAATAAGACATATTTTAGCAAATAATTATCAAATGTCTGCCATTTGTAAGTCTGGAAGCCAAATGAAACAATCCTTTACCTCAAGGAGCTTACTACATTCTCCTGGGGGAATATTGCAAGTTCATAAGTAAGTAAACAGTAGGGAGTAAAAGAGACAAAGGAGATATTAGATAAGATGCTCCACGAATGAGGAGTATAAACTCATTACAGGGAATCTCGAGAAAAGCCACATGAAAGGGGCAATGCCTAGGCTGAAATGGAAAGATCATAAAGAATCTGAAAAGTGGAAGTGAAAAGGGAATATAGAATATGAGTTTTGAGAATGCACTGATATAGGTGATGACATGTTGAGTTTGATGATTAGCTAATACTAATTTGATGGGAATGAAAAATGAATGAGGATGGGGAGGGTCATAGAATGTTTGACCAACATTATAAGATACAGAAGTGTCAAGAATCTCAATTATTCCAATTTTTTCATTTATTTTTTTAATTTCATTTAATTTTTTTCTTTCTAATTTGGGGTTTTATTTTTGCATTGCTGACTCATTCTGGTGATTTCCCTTTCTTTATGTGTTTTTTTTTCCTTTTTTTTCTTTTTTTTTTTTAAGATATGGCCAATGCAGGAATTTATTTTGCTTGACAATACATGTTTGTATCAGGATTTGCTTTTCTTGCTTTTTCTTTTTTTTAATTTTAATTTTGAATATTTTCCCATAGTTACCAATTTTCTCATTTATGATGAGGATACTGAGTCATAAAATGACCAAATACCCAAGGTTCCACAAGGAAGCAAAGCCAGGAATCAAACTTGCATCTTCTTTCTCTCATTCTGGTACTCTTGCCATCATTTGCACATACCACCTCAGTCCTATCGATTCTAAATTCAATGTTCTTTCCTTTCTAATCTGCTTAAATCTTACTCAGAGAAACCATTAGCACTCAATACCATGGTGTTCAGTCATTTCAGTCACACCTGACTCTTCATGACTCCATTTGAGATTTTCTTGGCAAAGATACTGGAATGGTTTTCCATTTTCTTCTCTAGCTCATTTTACAGATGAGGAGACTGAGGCAAACAGGGTGAAATGATGTGCCCAGGGTCACACAGCCAGGAAGTGTCCAAGGCCAGTATTGAACTCAGGAAGATGAGTTTTTTTGACTTCAGGCCTGGTGTTCTATCCACTGTGTCACCTATGAGGCACTTGGAAAGCACTTGCTAAAGGAATCAAATATGGAGAAGTCATGAGAAAAAGGTGATTATCTAATTGCCTGTGGCCCTCTTAGCTAGCAGACAAAATGCTCAGATAAAGACTGTATTTTCAGTAGGTTAAAAGCATAAAAGTAGACAGCAGAAAGTTTCAGAATTCCCAGAGGAAATAGGAGGTATAGGGACTAAGCATCGTTTTGCCCAATAGCATGAAGGCTACTTTCTCTTTGAGAGTGAATAGAACAACAAGCACTGTAAAGTGCTCTAATGATCCCTTGTTTGGGGCTTGAGTCCACATTCCTTCTGTTATTATTGACATCACAAGACTCAGCAGCCCCCCAGAGCTGCTTTCTGCCCACTCTGTCCTCAACTTTTACCAAGAAAAATAGCCATTTCCTTGTGTTTGCATGAACCCTGATTGTGAGCCTAAACTCAAACATCTAAGAATCAAACCCTAGAGGCTTTTTTTCTTTTTTTGCCCCCGATCCAGTTGAAAGCTAACCATGGTTTCTTTTCTCTTAAAATTACCCTCAAGGAAACTGGCCAAGAAACAGAAAGAGACTCAGAGCAGCACTCAGAGGGAGATGGGGCCTGTGGCAACCACGGACAAGACCAATACAAAGCTGAGCACCGCTCGGAATGAAGAAGGGTTTTCCTCCAGCACTCAGGATGTGAATGGATTCAGTAAGTAGAACCCTTGCTGTTTGCAGTAGTCCTGGGTCTCCTTTCTGTGAGCACCATTATGTCGTGCCTACCGAAGGACATTCCGAAAAAGAGCCAATGTTCTTAGTGGTGGTGAGACTTAGAGATTTTAAACCTGAGGAATATTGGGAATCAAACTCAGTCAAGAAACTGTACCCCAAGTTCTTCTCATCCCTGTAAGAGAAAGGGTTAAATACTTGTCTGTGAATGCTTTTCACCAGGCTCTGATCGGAATGAGACAATTATAATGCAGAGAGCATGATCTCCATTTCATAGGGAGAAAAGGAAGGTTGACAGGGATTAAATGGCTGGCTCTGGTAACACAGATGAAAAGGGATTCTGTAAAGTAACAGGGCAACCTGGGTTAGGACCAATAGATGGAACAAAGCTGCGAGGTATGTTGGGGAGTTATTTGCGCCCAGGAAAACTTCTACATAGTAGTGATAGAGTGATGGCACATTTTCCCAAGCTTATTAGAAAGGGAAATACTTTTCTTTCAATTCATTTCAATTCAACGGATAGATTGATGCACAGTGGCAGAGTAAGTGGACTTGAAGTCAGAAAAGACCTGTGGTCAAATCTCACCTCAGTTATGTATTAGATTGTTAGCTAAATGACCCTGGGTGAGTCACTTGACCCCTCCTGGTCTCAGTTTTCTCATATATATAACAGAGTTAATAAGAATAACCTCTATTTCATAGTGTTGTGGATGATACATGTATGTAAAGTGCTTTATAAACCTTAAAAGCTACATAAATGCTAGTTATTATTTCTCAAAGATACTTCTCTGCCAGGAGCTGTGCTGCTTACAATGTCTACAACATAAAAAGTAAATCGTTTGGGGGCAGGTAGGGAGCTCAGTGGATACAGAGCCAGGCCTGGAGATAGGAGGTCCTAGGTTCAAATCTGATCTCAGACACTTCCAAGCTGTGCAACCATGGACATCCTTAGCCCTTACCACTCTTCTGCCTTGAAATCAATACACAGTATTGATTTTAGGATAGAAGGTACGGATTTTTTAAAAAAGTAAATAATTCTCACCTTAAGTGGGAGGATGGGGAATGGCAAGCAATATGTACACAGATAAATAAATATGACATATGTATAGAGCACAGTAAAAAGAGCAACAAGGAAGACTTCTTGGAGGAGGTGACATTTGAGTGGAATTTGGGTTACTAGAGATTCCTAGGGCTTAGAGATGTGGAAAGAGAGTACAAGAAGGGCACCCATCACCACCCACCACTTCTGGAGCCTGGAAGTAGAATGTTGCATCCTGGGCTGTGACAAATTTCACATGTGTAAGAGGGAATGATGTGTAATTAGTCTGGAAAAACAGATCAGATCAAAGCCAGACTGTGAAGAGCTTTTAATGCCAATCAGGGGAGTTTGCACTGTGCATTCTTTTTACATGAACAAAAAATCCTCTTCATGCCCCACTCCCACCCCTTCTGGCTTCCAATTTGTCCCCATGTCCACAGGGGCCCTGGATGTCCTGTCATAAGCTCTCCTCAGTCTGCCCTCTTGAGCCAGCCTGCACTGGCCTGAGTGAGTCCTCCCTGAGGGGCTCCTGTCCTCCAAGCAGCCTGCTCTGGCAGCTGGTCAGGGTGGGGTGGTGGGGAGGAGGCCTGGAGAACAACCGTTCTCCCCCAACAGGATCCTTCAGTGCTGTGCCACAGTATAACCAACTCGATTCCTTGTTCAAATCCCCAAATGGCCAGCCGGAGGGTAACAGGGCTTAGGACTCATCATTCCACTTGTTTGGCCAGAATAAGAATAATAAGGATCAATATCAATACATAGGCCACCAATCACATTTTCAAATTCCAAAAACTCAAAAGGAGATTATTTTTATTCAACTGGTTTATCATCCGTGTGGTACCATGGAAAGAATCCTGGACTTCAAGGCACAAGGCCTGATGTTGAATCTTGGCTTTGTGCCTTACTCCCTGCGGAACCCAAAACGAACTTGTGTAACTTCTGGGAACCTCCATGTTCTTATCTGTGTGGCACTGGACTAAGGTTCCTTCCAAGCTCTCAATCTCTTCTGCCGTGGTTCATTTTCTCTAGGAAGCCTTTTCAGAAGGTAGGACTCTCTCCTTCTGCCTCAAATAAACATATATAGATTTATCTGCTTACATGTACTCTCTCCTCACTTGATAGAATGTAACCTCCTTGAGAGCAAAAACTGTTTTCATTTTGTCTTTGAATTTCTAGTCCCTAGCACAGTGCTTGGCACATAGTAAGTGCATGAATGAATGAATGAAAACCATGTACTAAAAAACCCAGTGCAATTACACATTGGCTATGGGAGGGGAGTGGAAGGAAGGGAAGGAAAGAACATGAATCATGTAATCATGGGAAAATATTCTTAATTAATCAATAAAATAAAATTTAAGTCAAAAAAAATAAAGAAAACCATGTACTATAAAAAAAATGTACTAGCTGCCAGTCACTGTGCCAAATGCTTGGAATAAGGAGACACACCAACAGAGCCCTGTCCTCAGAGATTACATTCAAATGACAAGGCAACAAATATAGGAGAACAGTGGTCAGAGAAGGCAGGTAGGGTCTGGCTAGTGAATGCAATGACCAGGCAATCCACTAATGGGCCTTTTCCATTGACAATAGAGGTATTAATTTGATTGTGGTTTTTAGATTAAGAGGTAGAAAGGCAGGGAGGGGAGGGGGCACGTGCCCAGAACCAGAGTGGAAAATGATTGTGTAAAGGAACCATGCCAAGCCACGTGGCTTAATAAGAGCTCTTCAGGCAAGAGAGTATATAGATGAACTTATGGAATCATAGAGCTAGAGATGGAGGAAGGGACTTCAGAGGCCATCTAGTTGACATATGAAGTTAAGGGACTTAATCAAGATCACAAAGGTACCTCCAGCCCCTAAAGAGAAGGGGTTTGGGAGGAAAGTAGAGAAGATGAAAAATTAAGGAACTATGTGAAAGGTCGAAAAGAAAGAAGGCTTGAGTTAGCAATGACTTCCATGACCCAGACAGTCACTATCAGTCTGTTTATTTGCTTTAGCTATTTACTTGAACGAGTCACTAAATCACTGAACTTCAGTTGTTTCATGTATACATTAGTGCCTGCTAGATCAATCCAAAAGTTTGGGTAGGAATTAGAGACTATCACATGAGAACAAGGGTATAAAAGCATCTGGGTAAACTGATATCCCTCCCTCCCCCTACCACATGGCCAAGAGCCAAACTCAGACCAAGGGGGTGTTTTTTAATATATTTGGGAAAATACCATTTGAGGACTGTGGCTGCTATGAGTTCCTTGCTATACATTTTTCATAGCCATAAAATGTGGTCTTATAATTTCAGGTGACTTTTCCCAGTTAAGTAGTTAGACAATCAGTGCAAAATGGGGCAGGAGAGTGGTTAAGTCCCCTTACTCCCACAGGATCTTTGCAAAAAAAAAAAAAAGTACTTTTTAAGCATTTATTAAATTCCTACTAGCAGTATAATAGATAGAACACCAGACCTGGAGTCAGGAAAATCTGAATTCTCATCTGGACTCAGACACTTCCTAGCTATGACAGCCTGGGCAAGTCACTTAACTTTGCCTGTCTCAGTTTCCTCGTCTTTAAAATGATTTGGAGAAAAGAAAGGGCAAACCACTCCAGGATCTTTGCTAAGAAAATCCCAATTGGAATCACCAAGAGTTGAAGAATCAGACAGGACTAAAATGACTGAACAAAAAAACCACTTAATATGCCCAAGGAATTTCTGTTAGCCCTGAGACCTCAAAAACAAAAGGAAAATCATTCTCCCTTTCAGAGATACTCCTGCCCCCCCAGACCCTCCTCTGCCCAAGACAGAAATCAGCCTAAATACACTACCAAAAATAAACCAATGTGGGAGAAAAGGATGAAAGAAAATTCCACCCAATTGAATTAGGTGTCTGAAGGAGCCAGAGTCAACCTACCCAAGTGAAAAATTGTCTTGATTCAATTTGCTGGCAATGGTTAGGGAAAAGTTTTAAATCCAATTGCTGATTTGGCGTGATCATTAAGACACTCCACATGCATTTGAATCAAGTGAAGTTTCTAGACTCTGTCAGAATATTTGGTGCTGCCTCATCAGACATACCACAGAAACGATATGGGATTTTTTTTTTCCTGTTAACCCTGGATTGCATCAGATGCCTCTTAGCATGCCCCATGAAATCATTTTGATGAATGTTTATAAAAACTTGAGCAATGCTTGCTCTTGAAATGTAGAAATTGCTTCTGAAATTACCTTGATGTATATCAAATTGAATCTATTTTTATGGCATTAGGAAAGAGTGTCTGATTTCGGTACTGGCGGCTTTTGGAAGCTCGGAGATCTCATGTAACTGTGAGAAAAGCCAGATTATGCTGCAAACTGAATAATTGTCACTCTGGAAAAGATTAGGGGAGAACATGCCCGGAGAACTTATTTCATTATTTCCTGTGCTGTCCCTGGCCTAATTGAAATTCTGCTTCTCACTGTGGGGGCTTGCTTTTGGTCTTATTTCTGCTAAGAAAATCCTAAGAATTTTGATGGCCTTGATTCCATTGCAACAGTAAAATGCCCAATAGTTATCACAGAGATCCCTGATGGTCCTATTGCATGTTGCTCCTGTTTAGGACGGTGTCCAAGCCATGATTTCAGAATTTTTCATATGCTTGCAGTCAAACATTTATTTGTTTCAAGGCCCAACAATTAGGCATTGGCATTTATTGAACAAAAGGATTATTTTTATCATCATCCACATTTGCTCTTGTTATTTAGTCATTTCAGTTATCTTTGTTACCCCATTTGGTGTTTTCTTGGCAAAGATACAGGAGTGGTTTACCATATCCTTTTTAAAATTCATTTTAGAGAGGAGAAATGGAGGCAAGCAGGGTTAAATGACTTGCCCAGAGTCACACTGCTAGTAAGAATCTGAAGCCAGATTTGAACTTGGGAAGATGAGTCTTCCTGACTCCAGGACCGGCATTCCATCCACTACACCACCTAGTTACCCGTTGCTTTTATTATTCTGTTGTAATTTCATCATAAAATCATGTTGGTAGAGTTGGAAAAGACCCCAGAAATCACCTACCCCAAATCCATCAGTGTGGATAAAAGTGGGGTCTGAAAGGCCTGGTGACTTGCTCAAGATCACAGGAAATAAGCAGCAAAGCCCAGTCTTGAACAGTCTCTAAGTTCAGCACTCTTTTCCACTGTTCCTTGCTTCCTCTATTTGAATATCCCACTTAAGTATAGATAGAGGCGAGTATAGATAGTGATAGGGAAAAATATAGATATAGATATCTATCCCTATCTCTATCCCTCCATCCCTATACACAAATCTGTACACAAACACACACACACACAGATATGTTTATTCATACACAATTACATGAGTCTGCATTGGTATAAAGAGTTTCTAATCCAGATGAAATCATCAGTCATTCAGGTATGTTTATAGAAAACATCTTGTTTCTGTCCTGTATACCAAGTATCATTTCCTCCTTGTTCATTTTCTGTCCAAAGAAAAATATTTCAAAGCAAATCTTGGTTGAATCCCAATTAGTTGGGTGCCGATGCTTGGTTAGGGAGATGTTTGTTTTACTACCCTCTCTTGGGTGGTAAATTGGGTTGACTGATTCTGCTGAAGTTTCCAATGGAATTATAAGACCTTATATTTAGAGCTTGAGGCCAACCCTTTCATTTTACAAATGAGGAAGAGTTAGGTGACTTGCCCAAGGCCATAGTTAGCAGAGAAAAGAGTCAATCTTCAAATCCAGGTCTCATGGCTCCTATCCAGTTCCCTTTCTCATGTATTATGCCACCTTAGACAGAAATGCTGATGGGTGAGGAAGAAGACCATTACATGGAATGAAGAATGCAGCAAATAGAAGAATACAGCAAACTTTTGGTTATGACAGCAGCTTAGTAAGTACGGATGGTTTGGAGTGTGTGCATTTATTATTCAAACACACAGGTATCTAGGGGGCCAGAGAGGTAATATGTGACAGCAGAAATAGCCCTAGATTTGGAATCAGTCAGAATTTCACATTCTAGTTCTGCCACTTAACTAGCTAAATTAGTGGGGTTTAACCATTGTGTGTGTCATCCATACCGTTGGCAGTCTGGTGAAGCTTCTGAACCCGGTTATCAAATGGTGTTCTTGAATATGAAGATAAAATACATTGGGCTGCAAAGGAAACCAGTTATATTAAAATATGGCTATCAAATTATTTTAAGTTCTTAAACCTCAAGTTAAGAACCTTGTATTATATTGCCCAATAGTATGCTTTGCTATTCTCCGAGCCTCGATTTTCTTATTTGTAAAATGAGACTAGTAAGACTTGCATTCTTTATTTCATATGATAAATACGAGAAAAATGTAGATGTATTATTTTTTCTTATTCTTGAGTTGTTTCAGTCAGATCCAACTCTTGCTGATCCAGTCTGAGGTTTTCTTGACAAAGATACTGGAGTAGTTTGCGATTTCCTTCTCCAGCTCATTTTAGAGATGAGGCAAACTGCCTTGTGACTAGCCCACGGTCACACAGCTAGGAAGTGTCTGGGGCTGGATTTGAACTCAGGAAGATAGTTCTTCTAACTCCAGGCTCAGCATTCTATCCAGAATTCTATGCCACCTACCTGCTTGGTATATATTGTTAGCTTTAGCTTTATTTTACCATTTTCAAAGATCCAGGAGTAGCTGTGGCTGAAAAATCTGTCAACTAACTATCAATCAATAAGCATTTATTAAATGCTTATCATATTCTTGGCACTAGAGTAACCTGATCAACCTCTTCTTAAGGAAGAAAACTTTGGCAGCTTAGTAGAAGATGAACTGGAGACCAAATAGGGGTCTGTTACAATGATCAAGGCAAAGTGATGAATGCCTACACTAAGCTGTGTAAGTGTAGAGATGGAGATGATGACAAATCTTGTGAAAGTAAAAATGACATGATTTGGAAACTGATACATGAACCTCTCAAAAATTAGCTAGACTGGTTCTCTGATGTCCCATACCTAGTCCATTACCAGACCTTGACAAAAAGCCTTTTTTAGATTTGTAGGGCCTGCAAGAACTTGGGCTCTGCTAAGATAGCCTTTAAAACTTAGACCAGGGGGGGAAGGGAGGGTGGTGGCAGGCAACTGGGTGGCTCAGTGGATCAAGAGCCAGGCTTAGAGTCGGGAGGTTCTAGGTTCAAATCTGGTCTCAGACACTTCCTATCTGTGTGACCCTGGGCAAGTCACTTAACCCCCATTGCCTAGCCCTTACCATTATTCTGCTTTAGAACCAATACACAGTATTGATTCTAAGATGGAAGGTAAGGTTTAAAAAAAAAAAAAAAAAAAAAAAAACAAGAACCCAGTACCATCTTCACTCTATGAGTAAGTAATAGGATAAGCCTTTTGTAGGGTATAAGTGTCAAAGCACTCTCCGAATAGAAGTCATCATTATTGGAAAAGGGTATTTTTTCAGAAATCTTAGGGAGCAGAAGAAATCCTCATTAGATAGGAAAATTTCACAGAAAAGTATGCATTATGAATCAGCAAGCAGAATTTTATCCCTGATTATTTGGGGGGGGGGTGTTATATAATTAAAGAGGTCAAACCATGAAAAAATGGACTGAGACATTTCTTTAGCAGGAGACAGATATGGCTTTTAAAAAATAATGAACCCAATTCAGCCAGAATGTAAAGCTATTCCACAGAATACATAAGACTTTTGAGTGAATTTCCTTAATTCTTTTAGGGCCATCCATTCTAATATAATAAAAGATTTGGTTTATGGTTTCATTAATAGAGGGAACTCCCTGAATAGGAAAGCCCCTCTACCATCGCAAGTGGCCACTTTTCTACAATTTACTGTCTCAGACAATTGCCTAGAGTACAGATAAGTTAAGTGATTTGTCTAAGGACACATAGAGCATATGTCTAGAGATAGAACATGAACTCAGGTTGTCCTGGCTCAGAAACCAGCTCCTTCTTCACTATGCCAAGTGACCCACTGAACAAATGACAAAAACATCTATGCCTGGGAAGATCCAGGCCCATTTTGAGGCTTGTGCACAATAAAAAAATATGATATGAATATAACTTCAGGAAAACTCCAAGAATATCCCAAAAGATTGAGTATCCTAAGATGGGAGATCTCTTGACAAAGATTTTCCCAAAAGGATTTTCCATGTGTAGGCTTTTAAAAAAAGTCAAGGGTTACAGCTGTGAATCAAAAAGCATTGTACAAAAATAAATAAAATCTGTCTTTGTAATATGTACCAGGCTACTGTTAGGAATATAGACCCAGAGCTGGAAGAAACCTCAGAGCCCATTTAGTTCAGTCTATCTTTTTTAACAGAAAAGGAAATTGAGTCCTAGAGATCTTATGTGACAGACTTAGTAAGTCTTAGAGGGAGGATTTGAACCAAGTTCTTCTGACTCCAGCACCAGTGGTCTTTCCATTATTTCATGACATCTCAGAGCTGTACACTTCGTGTGTTGCCTTATATTTGGCTTAAGCACAATCCAAAAGTTGGAGTGAAAGAAATTTCCAAGGGAACATGTTAACATTTCACTTTATAAAAGGAAGAGCTTGAGAGAAAATTTACTAAGCATGAATGACCCCACATGCAGATAAGAATAGTAAAATCATGGAAGATTAGCACCAGAAGGTGCTTGGAAGATAATCCATTCCAACACTTTCATTTTACAGTTTGGAAAACTGAGGTCCATAACAGAGAAGGAAAAGGAAGAGTATGAACTACTGACTAGTTGAACTGATTTGTTTTGATGTGCAAAACAACCAAATGAAGGAGACAATTATATACATATTAGACACATATGGTGTAAGGTGGAGATAACTTCAGAGGGAAGGTCCTAGGAAGGCTTCTTGTAGAAGTTGAGATTTTAGCTGATACTCGAAGGAAGCCAAAGATCTCAGATGTAAAAATAAGGAGGAAAATCATTCCAGACATGAATTATGACCAGTGAAAAGATATGGAGTCCAGAGAAGGAGTATTGTATGAGAGGAATAGCAAGGAGGCTAGTATTACTGGATCAAAGAATACATGGAGAGGAATAAAGTGTAAGATGACTAGAAAGGCAAGAAGGTAACAGATGTAATACAGGATTTATGCAAGATTTCTTGCATTTGCAATATTACCCCTAGGCAATCCTGTCAGTTAGCAGAATGGAACTCTGGCCTGGCAAGTGCCGGACCCAGGAGCTGACAGTTGAACTGGGAATATATAAACCACTGCAAACCCAACCTTGGGGTTCTGATTTCCTTGACCTCACCCAGTCACCCAGCTACCCCTGATTTCCCCTTGGGGACCTGGGAGGGATTGAAGGAAGGTTGAAGGGAAGTTTGGGTGTGGAACATGGGCAGGATTTTAGCTTAGAGTAGCCTAGATTAGACACCCCTAAATCAACTTAACAACTATATCTGTTTAGCTGGTAGATCAAATAATATCAGGGGAGTGTCGGATTATCTCTGGCTGAGGGCTGGTTCCCTCAGCCTGACCTTACCTTTTAGGTCCATTGCCAACATTTGCCACTCACCCCTAGCAACAGCTTCTCAAGACCCTAAACCTTCATACCTCAGTTTTCCCTTTCCTGTTAAAATAAATCCCTTAGCCTGAATCTGAGAGTTCCTGTAATTATTATATCATCACCTAGGCTAAAAGGGCTGAGGAGAGGAGAGAATATCAATTAGTTGAGTTTTAAGGAAGTAGTAAACTAAGCCTCCATTGTATCCAGGAAGTTGAGCTTTACTTCCTGTTGAGTTCTACTTTCACCCAATAGGAAGGCAGTTACTCCAGCAGGGAGGGGCCTCTCACTCATCATCTTAAAGGAGCCTATAGCTAGCAGTGGAGATTGACTGGGTGCCACAGCTGAGGCTGCTCATCACTGACAGCTCCAAATCTCCTGCTACTGTAGTTACAGGCTCCCAGGCCCCTGGTGACTCACTTTTCCCACCAGCTCCATATTATTAGCTACATTATTCACTTATTACACAAACTGTAATGGGCTTTAAACCAAGCAGAATTTTGGATTTGATCCTGAAAGTAATAGAGAGCCACTGGAGTTTTTGAGTAGGGGAGTGAATGGTCAGCCCTGTATTTAAAGAAGATCACCATAATGGCTAAGTGGAAGATGGACTAGAGCAGGGGTCGGCAATGTATGGCTCTCCAGCCATATCTGGCTCTTTTGAGGGCCAGATATGGCTCTTTCTGCAGGATCCATAAAGTCAATTTTTTTTCAGGCGCTGTTACAGGAGCGTGCACTGTGAGCACTGTACGGCTCTCACGAAATTACATTTAAAAAAATGTGGGATGGCCAAAAAGGTTACTGACCCCTGGACTAGAGTGAAGAAAAACCTGAGTTAGGGAGACCACAGAGAAGATCTTCAAAAATTACTTCAGTGCCTTTCAATGATTTTCTTTCCTTTTTAGCATCACTACCAATACCTCTCTGTCCCTTGAGTTCTAATATCTCTCAATGTCTGATGGAATCACTGATTTCTGTTTGATCAATTTTAATTTTAAAGGAATATGTTACTTGGATAAAGTTTACCACCTTCTGTTTTAGTCTATTAATTCTCCTTCCAAGTTTTCCTCCAAAACTTTTATTTATTTCTTTCTCTTTTATTATTTTTTGGCATATTGCTTCATTTCTTTAAGTATTCCTGTCTTTGTGAAAAATTAATTTTTTTTCCTTTGAGTCTTCTTGAAGTTGTTATGGAATTATGCTCTCCTTTTAGATTGAGTTTTTAATTATGTCTCAATCACTTAGAAATCTTTATTTGTAGTCTGCATCTTCTTATAGTCACTCATTTCTCTTCAGCCTATTTCCTCAAGTGGAGCTTTGTTCTAGGGCAAGGAGATACAATACCTCTTGCTACTGTTTTAGGTGGGTTGGTTAGCACTGCTTGGTCTAGACCTAGGTCACCTGGTTTCCTATGTTGACTTCTACCTCTGTTATAAATAAAAATTAATCTTGGTGACTTTATACTAAATGTATAAGAATATATTAATAAAGGGAAATAGAGAAATAAGGTTTCCAATCTTTGTAACTAAAAAGAAGTTCAAGTCTTGGATTCCAGCCTGACATAGTCCCTGATACACTGCTGCTTGCTAGAGATGACTACATAGATAAGTGCCACTAAGATGGCTAAGAGAGGGCTTCTTCCACAAATCCAAAGGAATGGCAGAGAGCCACCACAAGCTAAGCCCTTCCAGGGAATGCCTCAATTGGTCTAAGGTTTTACCTCAGTCCCCACATGTCACGTCCCCTGACCTCCATGATCTCTGCTGGTCAGGAACCTCACCCCACAATGCTAGCAAACTCAGACACATGACTCTGTGACTCCCATGGCCATCCACTGTGGTGAATCTTCCAGGATTGGCATGGGTTGGAAGTCCCTCAGATATTTAATTCACCTACTTCCCAGGGTTATTTTACCTCTACCACCTGACTCTGATATTCAGAATGATGAATCTTGAGAGAATCCTTTTTGGTGTCTTATAGTGCTCAGGAACTTGAGGCCCTTGAACCAAGAATTTCCAGGTTTGAGTGCTGCCATGCCTAGACTGAGGAGCACCTTTTTGTGGCTTCCAAGGTCCTTGCTATGTAGGTTAACAACTACCCTGGGAATTTCTCATGGGTGACCTGCATTCTCTTTTTTAAAAACCTTCACCTTCTGTCTTAGAACAGCTACTAAGTATTGGTTCCAAGAAAGAAGAGCAGTAAAGGCTGGATATTTGGGGTTAAGTGACTTTCCCAGTGTCACACAGCGAAGATGGGTCTAAGGCCAGATTTCAACTCCCAAATCCAGGTCTAGTTCTCCATTCCTGAGCCACTTAGTTTTCCCTGAGAGCCCTTCATTCATGTTGCATCCATATCTAGAGCTGTTCAATCCAGTAGTGTCTCTAGTCTCCTTGGAGAGCTATCATTTTGGTTTTTATTACTGTTGCTGGGTTTTTTGGGCATTCCCCTTTCCTTTTGGCTGTGGGTCTCTGGCTAACTCTTGGTGCATGCTCTGCAGTGAAATCTCTGGATCAAAGGGTTTGAACATTTTGGTGATTTTTAAAACATAATTCCAAATTACTTCTCAGAAGGATCAGTCCAATTCACAGCTCCACCACCAGAATATTAGTATGCCTTCTTTCCACAACTCTTCCCATGCTGATTATTCTCATCTTTTGTCATGTGTTAAATTTTCTGAGTGAAGGGGGAACCATTAGAATCATTTTGTTTTTATTTCTTTTATCGTTAATGATTAAGATAAGTTTTTTCATATGATTAAGATTCTTTGTCATAGAGAACTGTTTGTTCATATCCTTTTACCAGTTATCTTTTGAGAATAGTTATTGGCCATATATATTTGTGTTAGTTCCCCATATATCTTGGACATCAGAACCTTTTCAGAGGCATTTGGAACAAAGATCATATCCCCAATGAGTAATTTCTCTTTGAGTCCTAGTAGTATTCACTTTATTAGAGCAAAATCTTTTTAATTCCTTCAAAGGATCTATTTCATCTTTTTGTGATTGCCTCTATAACTTGTTTGGGTAAGAATATTCCTCCTACTCATAACTGTGAAATGTAGCTGATCTGGTTCTCTTCTATTTGTTTTTATGGTGTGACCTATAACTCGAAGTTGTATATACATTTTGAATTTATTATGGTAGTTAGTATAAGATGTTCATCTAAACCTAATTTCTGCCAACTTGCTTTCCAGTTTTCTAAATACATATTGTAAAATAAGAAATTCTTCCCTGTATAATTTATATTTGTAAATTTATCGAATGCTGGACTATCAAGTTAAATTGTTTTTGATTCTTTCATGTCAAATTTGTTCCACTTATCTCCTTTTCTATTTTACTGAGTAGTTTTGATGATTACTATTTCACTGTATAATTTAAGGTCTGTAATTGCTTTTCCTCTTATATTCCTACTTTTTTCAAGATTTCCTCTGAGAGTCTAGATTTTTTGTTCCTCTGAATTAATTCTTATTGTTGTGTCTAACTCCATTAAATATCCATTTGTTAGTTTTAGTGATATAGCATTAAACCTATCATTTTAGTTAACTTTCCATTGTCCAAAGAACTCTGACCTGAGAAGTATCCATTGAGAGCTCTATAAGAACAATACTTCCCCAGATTTAATTGGAGAAAGAAGTATTGTAGTTAAGCCAATTTTCTAGGTAACTAAGATTAAAGAACCTTTATTTATTAAACACTAAGTGGCGAAGTGGATTGAGAGCCAGGTCTAGAGACAGGAGGTTCTGGACTCAGATCTGGCCTCAAACGTTTTCTAGCTATATGATCCTAGGCAAGTCATTTATCCCCCATTGCCCAGTCCTCACCACTCTTCTACCTCAGAACTCCCACACAGTATTGATTCTAAGACAGAAGGTCTTAGAAGTTTGAATAATAATAATTTTTAAAAAGAACCTCCTATATGCCAGGCATTATACTAAGGGCTAAGTATGCAAAGAAAAGTAAAAGATCATTCCTGCTTCCAGGATCACAGTCTAAAGGGGGAGACAATGTGCAAATGGTTGTGAACTAGCAAGCTATATATAGGATAAACTGGAAATTATCAGCAGAGGGAAGACAGTCATATTAAGAAGCATCAGGGAAAGGGTTCCTGTAGAAGGTGGGATTTTAGGTAGAACTTGAAGGATTCCAGAGAAGCTAGGGGGCAGAGATGAAGAGGAAGAACATTCCAGACACGCAGTCTGGCCATTAAAAATGCCTGGATTAATTGACAAAGTACTGGTTAATCTAATTTTAAAAAGGAAAGAAGAAAACCAGATTATCAGTATCAAAGATGAAAAGGGAGACCTCACCCCTAATGAAGAGGAAATCAAGGCAATCATTAAAAACTATTTTGCCCAATTATATGGCAATCAATATAGCAATCTAGGTGATATGGATGAATATTTACAAAAGTATAAATTGCCCAGATTAACAGCAGAAGAAATAGAATACCTAAATAATCCCGTATCAGAAATAGAAATTGAACAAGCCATCAAAAAACTCCCTAAGAAAAAATCACCAGGACCAGATGGATTCACAAGTGAATTCTATCAAACCATCAAAGAACAACTAATGCCAATACTATACAAATTATTTGACACAATAAGCAAAGGAGTTCTACCAAACTCCTTTTATGACACAAATATGGTACTGATCCCAAGGCCAGGCAAACCAAAAACAGAGAAAGAAAACTATAGACCAACCTCCCTAATGAACATAAATGCAAAAATCTTAAACAGAATACTAGCAAAAAGACTCCAGCAAGTGATCAAGAGGGTTATTCATTATGATCAAGTGGGATTTATACCAGGAATGCAAGGATGATTGAATATTAGGAAAACCATTCACATAATTGACTATATCAACAAGCAAACCAACAAAAACCACATGATTATCTCAATAGATGCTGAAAAAGCCTTTGACAAAATACAACACCCATTCCTACTGAAAACACTAAAAAGTATAGGAATAGAAGGGCTTTTCCTAAAAATAATAAATGGTATATATCTAAAATCATCAAAAACATCATCTACAATGGGGATAAATTAGAAGCATTCCCAATAAGATCAGGAGTGAAACAAGGATGCCCATTATCACCTCTATTATTTAACATTGTACTAGAAACACTGGCAGTATCAATTAGAAAAGAAAAAGAAATTAAAGATATTAAAATAGGCAATGAGGAGACTAAACTATCACTCTTTGCAGATGATATGATGGTCTTCTTAAAAAATCCTAGAGAATCAACTAAAAAGTTATTGGAAATAATCAACAACTTTAGCAAAATTGCAGGATATAAAATAAACACACATAAATCATCAGCATTTCTATATATTTCCAACACATTGCAGCAGGAAGAGTTAGAAAGAGAAATTCCATTTAAAATCACCCTAGACAATATAAAATACTTAGGAATCTATCTTCCAAGACAAACACAGGAATTATATGAACACAACTACAAAACCCTTTCCATTCAATTAAAACTATATCTAAACAATTGGAAAAACATTGAGTGCTCATGGGTATGACAAGCTAACATAATAAAAATGTCCATCCTACCCAAATTAATTTACCTATTTAGTGCTATACCTATCAAACTATCACAAAACTTTTTTACAGAATTAGAAAAAATATAACAAAGTTCATTTGGAAGAACAAAAGATCAAGAATATCAAGGGAAATAATGAAAAAATAATGGAGGGGTGGCCTAGCAGTACCAGATCTTAAACTGTGCTATAAAGTAGTGGTCATCAAAACAATATGGTACTGGCTAAGAGACAGAAGGGAGGATCAGTGGAATAGACTAGGGGTAAGCAACCTCAGCAAGACAGTCTTCGATCAACCCAAAGAACCCAGCTTTTGGGACAAAACTCCACTATTTGACAAAAACTCCTGGGAAAATTGGAAAACAATATGGGAGAGATTACGCCTAGATCAACATCTCACACCCTTTACCAAGGTAAACTCAGAATGAGTGAATGACTTGAATATAAAGAAGGAGACTATAAGTAAATTAGGTGAGTACAGAATAGTATACTTGCCAGATCTATGGGAAAGGAAAGATTTTAAAACCAAGCAGGAGTTAGAAAAAAATCACGAAATGTAAAAATAAATAATTTTGACTACATTAAACTAAAAAGGTTTTATACAGAAAAAACCAATGCTACCAAAATTAGAAGGGAAGCAACAAATTGAGGAAAAATCTTTATAACAAAAAACTCGGACAAAGGTCTAATTATTCAAATTTACAAGGAGCTAAATCAATTGTACAAAAAAAATCAAGCCAACCCCCAGTCAATAAATGGGCAAGGGACAAGAATGGGCAAGGGACAAGAATAGGCAATTTTTAGATAAAGAAATCAAAACTAGGGGCAGCTGGATAGCTCAGTGGATTGAGAGTCAGGCCTAGAGAGGGGAAGGCCTAGGTTCAAATCCAGCCTCAGACACTTCCCAGCTGTGTGACCCTGAGCAAGTCACTTGACTCCCATTGCCCACCCTTACCAGTCTTCCACCTAGGGGCCAATTCACAGAAGTTAAGGGTTTAAAAATGAAAAGAAAGAAAGAAAGAAAGAAAGAAAAAAAGAAAGAAAGAAA
>NC_058131.1:344000127-344013959 GCF_016433145.1 Gracilinanus agilis | reverse complement strand
CAATTTTCAGATAAAGAAATCAAAACTATCAATAAGCACATGAGAAAGTGTTCTAAATCTCTAATAATTAGAGAAATGCAAATCAAAAAAACTCTGAGGTATCACCTCACACCTAGCAGATTGGCTAAAATGACAACAGGAGAGAGTAATGAATGTTGGAGGGGACATAGCAAAATTGGGACATTAATGCATTGCTGGTAGAGTTGTGAACTGATCCAACCATTCAGGATGGCAATTTGGAACTATGCTCAAAGGGCTTTAAAAGACTATTTGCCTTTTGATCCAGCCATAGCACTGTTTGGATTATACTCCAAAGAGATAATAAGGGAAAAGACTTGTACAAAAATATTTCTAGCCCCATTCTTTGTGTGGCAAAAAAATTGGAAAGTGAGAGAATGTTCTTCAATTGGAGAATGACTGAACAAATTGTGATATCTGTTGGTGATGGAATACTATTGTGCTCAAAGGAATAAAGAACTGGAGGAATTCCATGTGAACTGGAATGACCTCCAGGAATTGATGCAGAGTGAAAGGAGCAGATCCAGGAGTACATTGTACACAGAGACTGATACACTGTGGCACAATCGAGCATAACAGACTTCTCTACTAGCAGCAATGCAATGATCCAGAGCAAGGCTGAGGGACTTATGAGAAAGAAAACTAGCTACATTCAGAGGAAGAACTGTGGGAGGAGAAACACAGAAGAAAAACAACTGCTTGAACACATGGGCTGATGGGGATATTATTGGGGATGTAGACACTAAATGATAACTCTTGTGCAACTATCAATAATATAGAATTAGGGATTGATCAATGATACATGTAAAAACCAGTGGAATTGTGTGTCAGCTAAGGGAGGGTGGGGGAGTTTGGGGGAGAGGAAAAAAACATGAAATATGTAACTATGGGAAAATATTCAAAATAAAAATTTAAAAATGCCTGGATTGAAGAAATAGAGTTTCCTGTTATAGGAATAGCAAGAAAGTCAGTTCCCAGCACATTGATAAAACATAGAGACTTTTTATCTGGCCACAAGTCTCTCTTCCAACTATGCATAATTGTAATAGTTGATGGTGTTGTCAATAAAGTGCTGGGTTTGAGGCCAGAGGACATAGATCCAAATTCTACCTCAGATACTTGCTATCTATATCTGGGCAAAACACCCAAGCTCTCTCAACCTCAGTTCCCTCATGTGTTAAGTATGAATAATAAATAACACCTACCTCTCAGGGTCATTATGAGGCACAAATGATTCTTGTAAAGCACTTTGTAAGCCTGCTAGTCATACATGAGTGTGAGCTATTATTATTGTTAGTATCTCCATGTTGTGTACATTCTTTCAAAGGAGTCCTACTTTCTAGTTGCAGATCTTTGCTCTAAGAGCCATCCATCAATTCTTATTTCATTTACCTGTGAAAATGACCTCCCCAGCAGATGAAATTAACTTTGTCTCAGATGACTTTATCCCTGTCATCCTAAAAGGTAAAATATTTCACCATTTCCCCAAACTTTGCACAGTTAACAAAAGCATAAATTACTTTTGTCCAAGAGGAATGATGGATTATTTTTTAAAGTCTAATTACAGATGCAGGATCCTAGAGAGAGATATTATTGTTGTTCAGTCATGTCTGACTCTTTTTTTAAACCCTTAACTTCTGTGAATTGGCTCCTAGGTGGAAGAGTGGTAAGGGTGGGCAATGGGGGTCAAGTGACTTGCACAGGGTCACACAGCTGGGAAGTGTCTGAGGCCAGAGTTGAACCTAGGACCTCCGGTCTCTAGGCCTGACTCTCAATCCAGTGAGCTACCCAGCTTCCCTCCATGTCTGACTCTTTATGATCCCATTTGGGATTTTCTCGGCAAAGATACAGAAATTGATTTGCCATTTACTTCTCCAATTCATTTGCCAGATGAGGAACCTGATGCGAAAAAGGTTAAGTGACTTGCCCAGGGTCACACAGCTAGTAAGTAAGTGTCTGAGGTCAGATTTGAACTCAGGAAGAGAAGTCTCCTGACTTAAGGCCCAGCACTCTATCCACCTTTGAGGCACTAGAAAAGCATTTGCAAAAGGAGTCAACTAAAAAAGGTCATGAGTAAAAGGGAATATCAAGTTTCCCATGGCCCTTTTAGCTAGCAGAAGAAACACTCAAATAAAAATTGTAGTTTTAGCAGCTTAAAGTATAGTCAACACAAAATTTCCAGGAAGTAAGAGGAATGGGAACTAAGTATAGTTCTTATTTAATTTTATTTCATCCACCAAATAATAAAAATGTTCTTGTATTTGTCAAAGGGATGATTAGCCTGCAGAGTATAGGTTTCCCCATCTTTGTTTTATGTCCCTCAATGGCTGTCATTAACCTATGTTCCATCTGCCAAAGTGACTTTGGAAGCTTTGCTTTTTTTAAGTCTTTTCACAGTTTTCTTATGCAAGTCTAGGCAATGGCAGTTTTGTTTGACTCTTCTAAAGACTTAGGATGTTAGAATATAAATTGCTTAAGGTATTAGGGTATCATAGGAGCACAGAGTTAGACCTGGACAGACAACAGAAGTTATCTAATTCAATCCCCTCTTTTTCAAGATAAGGAAACTGAGTCCTAAGGACTAATAAGTAGGAGCTTACATTTTTCTGAGGGCAAAAATATGTTCAAAGATCATTAGATACAGGTCAAAACTTAATAAATACATAGTTCCTTGCTGTTGGGACTCTAACAACTGGGGCAATCTAGACAGCATTCTCGGAGGAGTAGACTCAATCTGAGCTGGGGTAGAGACTGAAAGGATTTTCAATGCTAAACAGAGAAAATAGGGGGCTCCTTGAGGCTTCTAGAGCAAGAGACTGATGTGGTCAGATCTTCCCTTGAAAGATACCCTTTGGCAATTTTGTGGAACATGAATTGGAAAGATGGAGAGGTTGTAGGAGAGAAGACCAGTTAGGAAATTTTCACAATAATACACATAAGAAATGGTGAGGAACCTAACAAGGGGGTTAAAGAGAAAGGAAAATATGAAAGAATTGTTGAGGAGGTAAAATTGACAAAACTTGGAAAATGACCAGAAATAGAAAGTATGAGGAAGAGTAGAGGAACAAGGATAACTGCTAGATTGTGAACATGGGTGGCAAGAATAATGCTGCCCCCCAACAGAAATGGGAAGTTAGGAGGAAGGGTGGATGCAAGGGGAAAGAGAGGATGAATTTTGTTTAGGTAATGTTTAGTTTGAGATGCTATCAAGGTGATGTTTAGCAGGAAGCTGGAGATACTGGATTTGAGTTCCAAAAAGAGAAGAGGCCTCAATATGTGGATTTGTGAGTCTTAAGCAGAGAAATGAAAGCTAACTCTAAGGAATCTTTGCAAGTTTCATGCTCTATTCCTTGCCCTCTCCTCTTGGGTTCATCAAAATATGTTTAATTCTTATTCTCCATAACAGTCCTTCAAATATTTGAAAATAGCCATCATTATGCTGCTCAGCTCCAGACTAAGCATTGTTACATGCTTCAACTGAATCATAAAGTCTTAAATTAGAGATTCTTTATCACCCTGGCCTGCTTTCTCTAGGCAGTATCCAATCGATGTGGGAGAAACACACCCAAGTTTGTAGCAGGGTCTCACCCAAGAATGGAAGACTCAAATTCCATTCAATCCAGAAGAATGAAAAGAATTTTATTTGAAGAAGTGGTTTTGGGTAGTATAATACAATAGCTATTGGAATAGAATGGAGGATAATCAGATAGCCTTAAGGCCAATGGATAAACCCAGGGGCTAGTAGAGGAACCTCTTTGAAGCTGATAGTATGGAGTAGTAGCTCCACTTAGAGCTTCTTCCAAGGAGTGGAGCTACCTGTGAATCAGGCTTGGCATATTTATTGGAGTCTGGTACCTTAGCATCTCTCTTTCCAAACTCAGGTAGAGGTATGTGTTGAGGTTTGTTGCCATATGGAATAAGGAGCATGCACAAGTTTGGGGGGTTCTTCTGGAATGCCAGAGTCCCCAGTGCATAAGTGCCAAGTTCCTTCGTTGTCTACCTTGTCATCATTTGTCAATGCGGGAGAGTTCTTGCTGCCCTTCCAGAGTGGGAAGATGGGGAGGGGATGCAGTACATTGGAGGACCACTATAGGTAACTAATTATTTCTAAGAACAATATTAGCAATACATAAAACAAAGAAGAGACAAAGCTGATGCCTCATATAGAATGTTACAGATTCAGTACACAGAGTGGATAATTGAACAATCTACAATTCATGCTTGACTAATGCTGAAACTACAGCTTTTGCAGTGCTAACTAGTGAGAAATGTACAATTTCAGAATATGAGGATCCCGTTCCCATTACTACCCCTTACTGCCCAGCCCACATCACAATGTCCTTAAAATGCAGTACTCAAAACTGAACACAGCACTTCAAATATCAATTAAGGAGTTCTCCTTAATTATTCTCTCTCTTACTCTGTTCCCATTTTCAATCAACTGTTCAGTCTTGGTATTATTACCTCCGATATGGCTTTCTCTTTCTCTCCACTCACACCACAATCACCCCAGTCCAGGTCCTACTATAAGATATAAACTTCTTTGTTTAGCAGTTAAGGCCTTTCATACGGTGGCCCTGTCCTCATTTCTAGGCTAATTATACATCATTCCCCATCACACAGTCTACACTGCAACTGAATTGGCCTACTTGCTGTTCCCCACACATAACATTGAATCTTCAGCTTCTGTCCAACCTAGAATAGTGTCCATTGTGTACACACACACACACACACACACACACACACACACACACACACACACATACACATAATATGATTTTGTCATGAATCAAAGTCAATTCATTGACGTATAACTTTTAGAAATTAGAACAGCATTTTTCCCTCACTATCTCTTCCTCTATTTGAAGCTCAGTTCAAGGCTATCTTATTCAACCTTTACTGATTCATCCACTTGTTAGTGTCTCTGAATTACTTTTTTGTATAAATTTCTGTTATGTACTTATATGTTAATGTGTTTTTACTACCACCACCAGCAGCAGCAGAACTCCTCTATCCCTAGTAGCCCTGGCACCAACTTTCAAAGGACAAGTACTCAAATTCTTTTTCTTATTCCCAATTTCTAGCACAGTGACTAACACATAGTAGGCACTTAAATGCTTTTGATTGCTCAACTGAATGATTTTTTTGGTATGATCTGACCTCCCTGAACTTAGGTACTGATCCTTTCTTAGGCCAAACTAAGGCTGTATTAGTTTTCTTATTATTCAGATCATAATGCTGGCTTTTAATGAACTTATCCATGAACACCCTCAGATCTTGTTCATATGAACTGCTATTTATATTTTCCTCCCTAGTCTTGCACTGTAGAATTGATTTTTAAACCCAAATATAAGACTTTGTTTTTCTCTATTAAATTTCATCTCATTAGATTCAGCACAGTGTGCTAGCCCAGAGATGTCAAATATAGCCCACAACACTCCAGGGTATAGCCTGAACCCACTTAAAATGTTGGGAAATATTTATCAAAACAAAGAAAAATATATTAAAAGAGATAATATTTCATTGAAAACTAAGTAAATATACAGCCACCATTTCTAGTTGAGTTTGATATCACCATTCTAGCCTGTCTTGATCTTTTTGTATGATGGCTGTCATTCAGCATCTTAGCTACATGATACTTCTTTGTGTCATCTCCACATTTGAAAAATATGTCATCTTTACATTTATCTAAGTTATTGATATTTACATAGTGTAAGGCTAAGGAGGGATTACTGGGATCCACCACTGCAGACTTCTTCCCATTTTATATAAAAAAAGAATGACTACTTTTTAGATATCTCCATTCAAGACATTTCTGAATCTACCTGTCTAGTCCTCTAGACTAGATTTCTCCATCTTTTCCACACCAGAAATGCATGAGAAAGTTTTATTGAATCCTTTCTTACTATATTTAAGTTATTCCCCAGATATTTTAGCTTAATAACTGTCAAAAAGGAAATAAAGTAAGTCTAGAAAGGCCTATTTTGGGTGAAACCATTTTAACTTTGTGATGATCAATTCCTTCCATAAATGTCCATTGTGTATACACACACACACACACACACACACACACACACACACACACACATAATATGATTTTGTCATGAATCAAAGTCAATTCACTGACCTATAACTTTTAGATCCCTTTCTTTTGGAAATTAGAACAGCATTTTTCCCTCACTAATTCTGGGATACTTATCCAGTAATCCAAAATCTTTCAAAGATCAATGACAATAATTCATCAATAATATTCAGCAGTTCATTTAGGAATAAGAAACTCATCACTTTCTATCATTTCTATACTGAGCTACATTGAATCTCAAACTAAAAAAAAATTCACATTCTATTGGTAGAGCTAGAATCAAAGCTTCTTGATGTTAACAATTATTTGTCTTTTTGTGCTCACCCCTTAGCATGGTAACTGGAAATTAGTAATTGCTTAATAAATGCTTTTTTGGCTAATCCATTGATTTGTAGCATGGAAGGAAAAGGTAGAGCCTACATTCCATTGTTATTTCCTTATAGGACCCAGAATCCACTGTGTTAAATCATAGGAAGACATCATAGGAAGAGATCAGTAGTAGATAATGATACTCTGTCCACTAAGTACAAGAAAGGACTTGGTCTTGAGTCACAGTGTGGGCAATTTAAATCAAATAAGCCATAGGAATTATGATCTCCAGGTTCCTTGAACATATACAAAGTTTCAGTGAATAAACTTATAAGTGAAAAATCAGAGAAAAATGCTTCATTATGCCATAGTATTACTTTGATTCCTCTTTTTGCCACCTGTATAATATTATGCAATTGACTTCTTTTTGGACCTCAGTTTCTTCTCTATATGAGGAAGATGATCTCTAAATGCTATTGCAAGTCTAAATTATATGATCCTTTACTAGTTATATCTGTTGTCCATCTGCTCCTACCCCATCTCTGCTAACCCTATCCATCCAATAGAAATGAAGAAGGTACCTCTTCAATATATAGTTCCAGATTTAACGTTGTGATGTTCTGTGAAAGCAGGAGGAAGAAGTCGGTGTCTTTCTTTTATAATAACTTCTTTAGAATCCTGAAATGGAATTTCAGAATTGGAATAATATGTTAGAAATCCTAAAATAGAAAAACATAATGTCACATTTCTATAATGCTTTCTGATTTAGAAAACATTTTCCTCACAATAGCCCTGTGAGTAGTTACAAGTATTGTCCATATTTTCCAAATGAGAAATCTAAAAGCTCAAAGAGATTAAATAATTTTCATAACTAGAAGGCCCTTGAGAAATCATCCACCCCAATCCAATGATTTTATAGGTGGGAGAAATTGAGGATAATCATAGTTAAACAATTTGTTTACTCAAGATCATACAGATGGTAAGCAGAAGAGGAAGTTCTAGGACCTGCATCTCCTGACCCCTAAGACCAACAGTTCAGGCATCACACTGCCTCTGGCCTTTATCCATACAAAGTGACTAGGGAAGACTTGCTTCTTATACTGGTGATCCCAGGACCGTATTTCCTCTGCCAGGGAGATAAGCTAACTCATTCATGAGTAGCCACAGCAATTCTGACTTCTGATCTTGCTCTGAGGAATGTTAATTGTTGAGTGGATGAAAGAAAATATCCTTGTCCATTTAAAATATTTAGTGAAAACTATGAAACAATTGAGGGATCTGGCTTCACTGCTAGACTTCACAGGTATGCCTAGAGTGGTGTAAAATGAAATTCTAAATAGAAAATCAGAAAGAATATCTGCTGCTTTTCCATCCATCACACATCCCTACAGTCCAGATATATTGGTAACTATTGCTAGAAATCCAGTTAATTACAGTGAAAGCTGGTTAAAAGCAATGAGTCATTATCTCAGTTGAGAGATGGTTTGTTGACAGGAAAGGCACAAGACTATAAGTTTGGTCCTTGGTTCCCCCTCCCCTTCTCTGCCATAATCCTCTTTAAAAGCATTTTCTCTAGTACTTGCTATTCAAAACAAGACTGAGGCAATACACTGTGGTTGGCGTGTCCTGGAAGTGAATGAGCATGTATTTCCCAGCAGGAATATGAGCAAAAGCTGTCATTGTCCTGCCTCCCGAAAGTAAATAATAGATCTTTAGGGTTGGAACTTGGGCAATTGTTTAAGCAACATAGACATACCAGCTACTCAAATTTATGAGAATCATCAATACCTGAAGCCAAGTAGAAAAGAACTATGTCAGAAGGAAGTTAAGAGAAGACATATGGTTCCCTGAACATCAATGCTAAACATATCCAGGAGATAGGGTTATGCCTTTGGACCAAGATACCAACAATTTCTGGGTTGGATAAGAAAGATCCTTTAAGCCTAAAAGAACTAGATTTTCTAGAAAAGTGGAATAATGAAATGGAAAGAAGCTAGACTTGCAATCAGAGGACCTGCATTTAAATCCTCTTTAAAATCATTTTTCCAGGACTTACTATTAAAAATAAGACTGAGGCAGTGAGCCTATGACTTAATACCCATCTGATCTTTGGCAAAATACTTTACCTCCAATTCCATATGAACTGGAACAACCTCCAGGAATTGATGCAAAGTGAAAGGAGCAGAACCAGGAGAACATTATATACAAAGACGGATACACTGTGGTACAATCGAATGTAATGGACTTCTCTACTAGCAGCAATACAATGATCCAGTACAATTCTGAGGGACTTATGAGAAAGAACACTATTCAAGTCCAGAGAAAGAACTATGGGAGTAGAAACACAGAAAAAAAAACAACTGCTTGATCACATGGGTCAATGGGAATATGATTGGGGACATAGATTCTAAACAATCACCCTAATGCAAATATTAAATATGGAAATAGATCTTGATCAATGAAACATGTAAAACCCAGTGGAATTGTGAACATTGGTTATGGGAAGGGGGTGGGAAGAGGAGGTAAAGAACATAAATCCTGTAACCATGGAAAAATACTATGAAATAATTAAATAAATAAAACTTTTCAAATTAAAAAATACTTTACCTCCTGGGTTGTGGTTTCTTTATCTGTAAAATAAGGGAGTTGCACTAGATCTTAAGGTTCCCTTCCAGTTCTAAATCTATGATTATATGATATGAATCAACTTTGACCCTTTAAGGCCTACAGAGATCTTCCTCTGGCCAAGGCTGCCCTTGGGGTTCTGTGCTGCTCAGGAGAGAAGGCACCAGCCAGGCAAGAACTGTTGGAGTAATTCTTCTTTTGGAGCTGTCCTTGGTTCTGAAATTGGTTGCTTTAGAACCTTTCAGTTGTTTCTGAAAGATTGTTATCTTTTTAACTGACACTAGAGAGGTCTATCATTTAATTACCACTCCACATCACTTATTTAGTATAAAGATTTCTTAGTTATTTAGCAAATTCATCACTTGGCACCTTTTTTACTTAGGAAAACATTTAATTAGCATTTAATTACTGGAAGTGGTGATCAGCTATTGACTGATTCATTTTCTTACTAGCTGAATATTTTACTGAGTAGAACAATGTTAATTATTAATAATTATTTTAGGATAAGAAATGGCTTTCAATTCCCTTTCTCATCCTAAGGCAGTTAAAGCCATTTATTGTTTTTTAATATTCTACAACTGATTTTTCCTTTGATAGGATCACAGAAAGATTTAAGTATTAACAACTAGAAGGAAATTTGAAGATCTTTTAACACAACTCACTCATGTTATAGTATTAAAATGACTTATCTAAAGATATGAACATATTGACAGATCTGGGATTTGAATCCAGATCTGATGTTTGCAAACCTATTCATTTTTTGCTTTTTGACATTAATATAGACTATCTTAATGGCAAAGCTTTCAAGGTGAAGAAGAAAACTCTTGATCTTTATCTCAGAGTTATTGTTGGCTGACCTTCTTTGACTGTCTTAGTGGGATCAGATGACCAGAACAGGCTGGGCTTGTGGGATCTTGTACATTCATGGAATTCTAAGGTTTGTAGATGCAGGAACTTATATCATCTTGCACAATGATGACAAGGCTGTGGTGAATCAAGGCAGTTACAAACTTATTATAGGCTGATTTATAACCCAGAGTGCCAATGTATTCATATAAATTAAGAGATATATCTTTTCTATGACCGTTGTGTTTTTTCATTTCATTTCATTTTCATTTTTCATTTTTCATGACCATTTCATTCATTTCATTTTTCATTTTTCATTCATTCATGTTGCTCCCTTTCCAGTTGTTGCACTTTCTAAGTGCCTGAGAAACTGAATTTGTAATTAGAAGGTTGCTTAGTGAACTGAGAACTAGAAAATGGGAAGTCATAGGAATTAAGCTAGAAAGAATCTTAGCGATCAGATTTAGTGGCTCTGAGGTATATTTTCTCTAGATTATCATAGAATATTATAAACTACTCTACTGTCATGCATACCTTTATATTAAATTGAAATTTTGAATCTATCAGATCCAGTATCTCCCTCTTCTAGACATAATTGGAGAGAAAGATATTCATGATCCCAAACCTCCTTTTCCTAGACTCTGTGGAGGCCACTATTTTGGGCTCTAGAGAATAAGGAAGAAGTCAGGAAATGATATCACAGGCATAGTATTCATAGATGTTGTGGCACAACCATCTCATTGGTCTAGCCTCCTTGTTTTATGTTATGCCTCAAGATTTCCTCCAAATTGCAGTACAGTTCACTACATAAAATACTCTACAAGGACTCTACAAGGATATGCTACATAGGAAGAAATGAGAGGTCTCATTGGGCTCTCTTGTTCTCTCTTCTGACAGTCCAGCCAATTACATAGTGAGCAGTTCAATTTAGAAAAATGATCCCAAAATCTTGGGTCCACTTCACTTTTATAAACTGACTACTGAAGAAAGCTGGTAGCCTCATCAGGATTATTAGCAACAGCTGCTGCCATTCTGCTCTACAGATCAGTTGCCCAGCCATCATAATTATTGAAGTATGTGAAATAAAGTGACCTCCTTGGACATAATAGATCTTAAGGGTTCAACCCCTTCTTCTCAAGTTGCTGAAGAGCTAAATGTTGGCAGGTGACCAGAGAAATGTTGTTGTTGTTTATTTGTCTTCATGTTTGTGTGGGCCAGTGCAGAATTTTATCTGCTTTTTGGGGAACTTCTTTGGAGCCTTTGATGAAAAGAACTGATTCTTTTAAAATGGCCTTCCAGGATACCTTGGCCACATTTTACACTAGGGCAATGTGATGATGAGAACTCTACCTTCCCCAAGTGATGAGCACATTTCATATACATCATCTTCTTATAATAAAATAAATTTCCTTCAGAAGGGTGTCTTTTTCATTGTTCATTTCTTACATTTCAATGAGAGATAAACTCCCTAGGCAATTCTAAGATTTATCAAAATCTGCCCCTCAAAATTTAATAGATATTGCTAGTTTGGCTAAATAGTATGTGATATTCCTATCAAGTTTGAATATTGTACACTTAAGGATGGAACTAGGTTCCAAAAAGAAGCTAGAAGACTGAAATTTTGAACTGAATCCAAATGGCATATACTTCTTTTGTGAGGTCAGGAAAAATACCTTTTCTAAATTTTATCTCTTTTTTTGGTGCCTATGTGTATAATGTACAAAGCTTGTGCTTAATAAATGTTGTTGTTTTTATTTAAATTTATTTTTTGTTTGTTACATTAAGATATCCATTGAACTCCCTCTCTCCTTCCCCGGCCCCATTAGAGAAGACATCATTTGACAAAAATATATGTATGTATAAAATATGTCTTACTTATTTCTATTTCTGCTGCTGCAGACTATGTTCTCTTGTTTCTGCTCATTTTATTATTCATAATTGCATATAGGCCTTTCTATGTTTTTCTAAAATTAAACTGCTCATCATGTCTTATGGAGCAGTAGTATTCCAGCACAATCAAATGTCACAACTGTTTAGCTATTTCCCAATTGATAGGCATCCTTTCAATTTCCAGTTCTTTGCCACCACAAAGAGAGCTGCTATAAATATTTTAGAACATATAGGTTCTTTTACTTTTTTCCCTGATTACAGTAGGAAATAAACTCAAGAGTGGTATTCCTGGGTCAAAAGGCATACACAATTTTATAACTCTTTGAGCATAATACCAGATTGCTTTCCAAAATTATTTTGGGGTTTTCATGTGAGTACACCTTCTACTGAAAAAATTAAAATCTTTTCATTCTTTCTCATTCTGTGCAATTATGATTCACATCTTTCCACAAATCTTCAATTTATGTTCTATCCAACAAGAGGGAAGGTTTTCTCTGGTTCATTTAATGTCTTACTAGAAAAACCATTATATCACTTGGACTGACTGTTGTCTTTCATTCTCATGGTATGACTGGCCCAACACACATGTCTCCAGTAATATCTTTTATGCCATTTCTCATATGTAATTCATTACTGGCAAATATTGTAGCCTTCTTATATCTCCCATGCATTTTTTCATTGTCTTTTCAGTTACTTATAATATAGCTGAGCTCGTGGTGTTAAATGATTTACAGCTATGTAGCATCTTTGACATAATGCCATTATTTAAAAAGATAGATACTTATTGCAGAAAACAGTTTGGGATCCTTGAAAACACTGCACAATTTCAAAAAAAAACTACTTGTTCCCTTACTCAGTTCTGTTCCCTGCTTATTTCTATCTGTTTTGCTCGTCAAAAATATATGCACTGATAGACAAATTCTATGGGCTGTCTGGTTTCCTGCCATAATCTTGCCCCAATATACATTTTCTTTTTCAATGTTGATAGTGAAATGAATCCCTTTTGTTATTGCATTGGCTTTCATTAAGATAATATTATAGCATTCTAGAATTCAATGCAATTAATACAAAGTCATCTGCAAATAAATACTTTTGGAAATTTTTTACATTGATATCAAATCCTTTTGCTTGGTGGAGTCGAAATTAAATGAGAATAAGCATAAAGTTCATGCAATTAGGTTAAAAAAACAAAACAACTCCATTATTATAAGATGGAAGAGACATGCCCACAGAGAGCAGCTCAAGTGAAAAAGATCTAGGGGCTTCAGTGGATGAAATATTTAATGAAATAATAATGTGAGATGACAACCTAAAAAACTAACACAATTTTGCTGTGCATTAATAGAAATACAACTTCTATAATGAGGGTTGTAATAGTCCTACTGTACTTTGGCCCCGATCAAGCAGCAGCCCAAGGATTTTACTCAATTCTGGGAACTACACATTACAAAGACATTGATAGGTTGGAGAATCTCAGTAAGATGACAAACAGTATTTTAAGGGGCTTAAAACCATGGCTTATGAATATTGATTGAAAGAACTGGGGATGTTTAGGCTGGAGAACAGAAGACTAAGTGAGTGGAAGAGAAGGGAAAGTTCATTGTCTTCAACTATTTTAATGACTATTATGTAGAAGGATTAAACTTTCTCTGGTTGGCCCTTAGGGGTAAGACCAAGAACAATAAGTGAAGATGGCAAGGAGATGGGTTTCAGTTCCTGAAGGAGCTTCCTAACGGTTTAAGCTATCATCCAATAGAATGAACTGTGGTGATAGTAGTGGTTATTCATACTTTGAGGAGGTGGTTTGACCAGATAAATGGTTTCTCAATTTCAATTCTTTGATTCTCTCATTGTGTTATTAAGCAATAATTTTTGCCAGGTTTATCAGAAGTATAGCTGATTTAGTAATGGGAAAGAAAAAGAAAGGAAAAGAAGCAAAGGGAGGAAGAGAGGAAGGGAAGCAAGACACGGAGAGAGACAGACAGATAGACAGAGACAGAGACAAAGACAGAGCGACAGAGAGAGAGAGAGAGAGAGAGAGAGAGAGAGAGAGAGAGAGAGA
>NC_058131.1:343979582-343999766 GCF_016433145.1 Gracilinanus agilis | reverse complement strand
AGAGAGAGAGAGAGAGAGAGAGAGAGAGAGAGAGAGAGAGAGAGAGAGAGAGAGAGAGAGAGAGAGAGAGAGAGAGAGAACCTATAAGTACCCTTATCCTTATAAGGTATTTTTCGTTCCTTTCCTATATCCCATAGTACATTACCTACATATGAAGACTGTTTAGTTTGTGCTGTGATACATCTACAATGCCAGATTCTGAGCTAATGCTGCAAATGGCACGCTGCCTCCAGAGCACTACAGCAATGCCAATCTCAGGCATCCCGAGTCTCTCTTTGGAGTTGACAGGAAGCTGACAACCTTTACTCAGGGAGAGACAAATTGGATAGGGATGTAATTAAAACCATCAGCAGTACTCCTCAGGAAGCAAGGAATTCTGAGCAAAGGCAGCTTATCGCTTTACACACTTGCCAAGGCTAATAGAATTAAACCCGAAAACAAAGATGCTGCTTCTATCATTCCAGAAGCTGGAAATTATTGGGGGACATGAAAGGAGAACTTTGAAAAGGAACAGTTCTGCATGCTTATCAGTGAGGGGGCAATTGGGTTGGGTGGTTGACTCTTGGTTTTCTTGCTGCCAGAAATCATTACTTCTTCCTTAGGCTTTCTGCCCACCTCTATGTTGAGCCCTCTAATTACAAAAAAACTAAGTTGGTTTTGTACAAAAAAAATTATTTTCCCCTTTCTCTTTGTGTCTTTAGCTATTAGGAAAGACCAGCAACAAAGCTATCTTCTTCCTGGTTCTTTATCATACCTTTCCCAGATGGTATAAGCCATGAAACTCTAAAACTGTCATATTTTCTCCATTTTGTACTAACTTGAATTTTCCTCTTTATAGTTCAGCCTGCTAAATTTGAGGTGGCAACATGTATTATTCTTTATGTTTCCCCAACCCATTTTGCTAGTAATTAAAAGAGCTGGAGAAATATGTGAGCATAGAATCTTAGAGTTAGTGAGTGCCTTAGAGGCAGTTAGGTGGGCATAGTGAATAGGGTCCCGGACTTAGAGTCAAGAAGAACTGAATTCAGTTCTTGCCTCAAATATTTATTTGCTCTGTGACCTTGGGCAAGTCATTTAACCTCTCTCCATCTAAGTTTTCTCATCTGTAAAAATGGAAATAATGAGATAATGTGTAAATCAATCTATGTCTTAATTATGCTATAGAAATCTTATGATGTTGACAAGGAGGAGGAAGATGAAGCAACATAATATAATATAAAGAGTGCAACAATACTCAGGAAACCTTGGTTCAAATCTGAGCTCTGACACTCACTAACTATGTGACCTTTGATAATCCCTCCATTGTTCTGTGCCTAAATTTCCTCACCTATAAATTGAAGAGGACAAATTAGATGACTTATTGATAAAATTTCTTAATTCTAAATGACCACTCACTATATCTAGTCCAATTTCCCAACTCATTCAGAAAATCCTTCCATAGTATACCTGACAGGAGGTTGGTTACCCTGCATCTACTTGAACATTTCCAGTGGTGAGGAATTTACTATATCAAAAAGTATCCACTTCAGATGTCTCTAGTCAGAAAGTTCTACTTTCTACTGAGCGGAAATCTGTTTTCCCTGTAACTCTGGTTCATTAGAAGTGGTTCTACCTTCTGGAGCAATGAAAAATAAATGTTGTCTTTCTTCAATATAAAATCCTTTCCCTTATTTGAAGTCAACTATCATACAGCACCCATTCTTCTCTTCAAATGAAATATCCCAAATTTCTTTACTCTCATGGGAAATGGCTTCCAGATTCCTGGTCTTCCTCCTTTAAACGTGATTCTAACTTCTTAGAAGTCAGAAACATCCATCACCATATTAGGTATCAGCATACCTAATATCAAAGAGGCTTTCTAAATTTGCTCCTTTTGTTTTTCTTTACTCAAAGACTACTTAAACTCTTGAAATCTGACTCCATCCTTTGTCTTTAATTTTAGCACATAAAGGAACACAAATATTAGCTAATAAATATTTGTTGTCTGATTATGTCACTCACCTAATTCAAGATGGTTAAATGGCTCCCTTTTGCTATATAAAATATTAAACTCTTTGTCATTTAAAGTCCTTTAGAGTTCAGTTTCAACTTATTTTTCTAGACTGATCACATACTATCCCCACTCATGTACTCAACATGCTTACTTGACTGTTCTGCTTAATATTCCCTGTGAGATCATCTCATCTCCCATCTCTCTGCCTTTACACAGGCTGTCTCCCATTCCAAGAATGCTCCTCACCTCCATTTGTAGAATCTCTAGCTTCCTTCAAGCACAGCTCAGATACCACCTCCTTCAAAAGGTTTTTCCTGGTTCTCTCAGTTATTAATGTTCTATTCCTCCGATTACTTTGTATTTACTCTGTATAGATTTTGTATGTATTTACCTATATGTATATTATAATCTTTGGGGGAAAGGACTTTTTTTTAACAAAAATAATGTTTATTGTATCCCTAAGTAATTGGTACTTACCAGGTTCTTATAAATATGCTTTGAGCTGAAGTCATAAATATACTGGGTACCCTAAAATTTTGTATTCCTTAAAACAAATATCTAAAAAAATCATATTTTCAGGCCATGTAACTCCCAAATTTGAATGGATTCATATCCACATAGGTTTTACAAATCATATTAAGCCTTTTCATAAGTAAAAATCACTTTCCCTCTTAATATTGATTTTAGATTTACAGACCTATACTGTCAATACTAATTTTGGTAAGGGGGGATAAGCAATAACCACAATGCATGCACGCAACACACACACACACACACACACACACACATACACACACACACACAATTATCCAATTTGAAATGATTGTTTGCCAAAGATTTGGTTAGATTCAGATAAAAACTTTTCATAAATAGTCTTTGTAAGTTACAAAACTTCTTGATTTCTTCTCCAGTTAACAACACTATGATTTGCTACTTAGATAACACCTTTTTCCTTCTCTGATTTTTTCCTCAATTAAAAATCTCAATCAAGTCAGTTATTTTCCATCAAATGAATTCAACAAACAAAACTCCAAATGAGTAATTTGTTTTAAATTTTCCACTGCTTTTGGTGGTATCACGTGTACCAGCTTTTCATTTCCATCAGTTCATACTTATTATCTTACCAAGCAAGCAGGCTTTGTAAGTGTTATGGCTGAAGACCAAATATGGGTTAATGTCAAGAACTGGGAATATCAATTAGCAGTTCATTTTATGAAAATTAATTTTTCCTATATCAAGGCCCTAGATTAGAGAGGCTCCCATCAGTCCCTTTGACTTTTACATTTCCTTTGTTCTTAGGAACTCCAAAGAATATTTTCCAAAAAACAAAAAAACAAAAAAAAACCTGATTAGTAGATAAGGCTCTTCCAGCTAAATTTGTGACTGCCTCCCCTCCCCTCCCCATCAACCATAGGAGTGGGGAGTGATTGAGAGTCTTGATGGACAACTTCCTCATTACCTCCTCACCAATTAGAGGTGTCTTGGCATGTCCAAGGAAGGGCCTGAATAATGAACTCCCAAATTGTATTGTATAGACCTACTATGAAGGAATTTCCTTGCCTTTAATCATTGAATCACCAATCTATTCATTTATTGGTTAAATGCTAGCCTAATCAATAAATTGATATTCTTTTTTTTTCTACTTTTTTTTTTTTAACCCTTGTACTTCGGTGTATTGTCTCATAGGTGGAAGATTGGTAAGGGTGGGCAATGGGGGTCAAGTGACTTGCCCAGGGTCACACAGCTGGGAAGTGGCTAATAAATTGATATTCTTAACCCCAAACCAGTCTCTCAAATATTTTTAACAATTTATTAGGATATTGTCTATAGTTCCATGGTGAACTAATTCATCATTTATTAGCTTAAATGGATCCCTGTCTTTTCTTGACAGCTGTTACTGAATAGAGGTTTTGGAATAAGGCTGGGCTCTTATCAGAAAATAGCTTCTGCTTTACTGGGGAGTGCACTAATGTATGTTTAGAAGACCTGAGTTTGAGTCTTAATTATGCTCCTTCCTTCTCAAATAGGGAAGTTACTTTACCTTTCCAGAATTCATTTTTCTTACCTAAAAAATGACCAGTGATTCATGTCTAAGACATTTCAACAAAATTCACTTCCGTGTCTAATACTTTATGAATCTTTGAAACTTGTGTTTGTTTCCCACACATGTTGAATACAGAATCTTTTCTGATGAAAGAAGAATAATGGCTAACTTTACTAAGGAGACATCAGTTTCCACATACAAATGATAACAATTGTCAGTAGAAATGTCATTTTCTAATAGTTGTTTCCTGTTTACGGATATTAGCCCAAGCCAAACCTTAGCTATGACACATAACATACAGCAATTCATAATTGCTATCAGATTTTGACCTTTTTATCCAAGGATTTCCAAGAAATTTTCATTATGTTACACAATAATCAATGATTTTGTGTTGTTTTTTTTTTCAAATGGAGAACTACATGCATTGCACTAGTAAAGGATATTGGCTCAACATGTAAGATAATTAGACATAACTAGGAATTCTGGAACTGAGACAAGTTGGAGAAGGAGTTAAAGTGGGAGGAGGAATATGTGGCTCTCTCATCTCTGAGAGATCGTCTTGTACCCCCTTCAAAGGCAACTAGGAATAAGGAAAGCCATGCTATGGATATAGGAAGGCATTGGTGCTATGATGGTAAACTAGAGTAAAAAAGGTCTCTCCCCTAAATTTTACCATGGGGAAAAAACCTAAGTAGTCTCATTATAGTTATGATTTTTTTTAAACCCTTATTTTGAAGTTAGAATCAGTACTGAGTATTGGTTCCTAGGCAGAAGAGGGGTAAGGGCTAGGCAATGGGGGTTAAGTGACTTGCCCAGGGTCACCCAGCTAGGAACTATCTGAGGCCAGATTTGAACATAGGACCTCCCATCTCTATTCCTGGCTCTCAATCCACTGAGCCACCCAGCTGCCCCTATAATTATGATTCCAAGTACACTGTGTACTTTGACTTACTCCTGAAATCAGATATTTGTTTTTTCTAACAATGTCAGGTCTAGTATTTAGGAAAGGGGACAAAATTTTAACTACAGACATAGAGAAGGAAGTACTATTTGCTTTCTGTATTGTGTCTAGCTTGCCCTGATAAAAGAATGGCCATCATACCTAGGAAGGAGATAGTATAAGACAGAAAGATAGGTAACATGCGAACTGACCATTATTTTAAATGATTCCAAATAATATTACAAGATAAACTGCCTTCTACAAAGGTAATGTTATCTCAGAGTGACTATAAACAATCTTTGAGAAATCATGACAGATGGGAAAGGTACCAAAGGATAGCATGTTTGCCTCCTGACCAGCATCATAGGTACAACTTTTTTTCATTTCATCCTTTGTGTCTCCCCTAGTACCATGAATTTACCACATTCTTTGGTTTCTGTCTCCATGGGGCCAGGAAGAATTTAGGATCAAGTCTACAGCTGTCTAAGTTATTAGGTTTGGCAACCAGTAATGAAAATAAGGATAATCTGGGTAGTTTCATGCCTCGGATTACTGTTTAAAGGCCCTCTGCTACACCTAAGAGGAGAGAATAAATAATCCATTTGGAAACAAGATCCAGTTGTAATGGTACTTGAGAGCTATAGTGTGACCTCAGATTTGTTTTCTACTGGATCTCCAATTTTTCCTGCTCACCAAAAAGGGTATAGGACTATAGAAACATAAAGAAGACCTCTACTGTTAGATGACCTACATATGAAAATGCCTATAGAAATTCAAAATATTATTATAAAATAAATAAACTAATACTATCCATAAAAGGTAAACCAAACATTCCTGAAAATTAAGGATTTAGTGACAAAAGAAGTGATTAATAGGCTCTCCAAAGGCCGGGTGGTTTGAGTTACATTTTATGAGCAACCTGTGTTTTCCTTATGCCCTTGTTGAATTAGCAATAGAACTACACATTAGTTTTAAGACTCCCTCTCGGATAGGGACATCATAATGTTTTTTAATTGGGGCTGATAAAAAACATAGCACTACTTGTAGGTTCCTGAGAGAAGTGAGTTGTGAAATTGGGTTTTCATTAAACCTAATGATGGAAAATTAAGCATAGTGCGTCTACTGGAAATGGTCCAAGATTGAAAAGGTGTCTTTTCTACATTATGGGAGGTTAATAAGGGAATAGGTGAAGTACAAAACATTGGAGAAAGGCCTCCAATGAGATGAATTAATCAACCTTGAAATTTCTTCCATTCAGAGTCCTCATACTGTCTTTCATTAGCCTGGGCATCAACATCATTTACACATGTTTTTAGCTCTTGATCTAAAATTCCAAATGTGGTTTTTGTTTCATTCACCATGATGATTTTGTTGATACCACATATCTATGATAATAGCTGGCACTGACATTTTTGAGGTTTACAAAGCACTTTTCATAGATATTTGTTCATTTGAACCTCACAATAACCCAGAGAGGTAAGCAGAGCAAATGTTATTATCCCTATTTGATAGCTGAGGGATCTGAGGCTCAGAGAGTGAAGAGGACTTTCCCATAGTCACATGGATAATTAGTTTCAAGTTCGGGATTCAAACCCAGTTCTGCCTAACTCCAAGGCCACTATAATTACTACCGCACAACATCTAGGAATGTGCTTGAAGAAAACATGGACATATTCAACTCTTTGGCTTTGGAAATGTTAAGTATCTCATAGTAACTCCTATGAGTTTCTCATCAAAGGAAGATAACCAGGATGATGTGGAACTGGATATAATGACATACCAGGATCTCTTTAAACAATGATGGATCATCCTAGAGTCCAAAGGATTTGGAGGAGACAAGATAATATTGTCAAATGTTTAAAGGGTTATCATGTGAAACACTTTTTTTCTGCTTGACTCCACCAATGATTACAAGTTGAAGAGGGACAATATAATTAAATAACCCCATTCAAACTAAACAAAAATAGAATTAACTGAACATAGAAGATTCTTCTTACTTTAAGGTCATGAAGAAGTTAGATAATCATTTATCAGAGCTATTGTACTTTCAGGTATTATATGAATTTGATATCCTCTGAGGCCCCTTTACTACTATTACTACTACTACTACAACTACAACAACAACATTTTATGTTTGTATTGTTCTTTATGCCTTTCAAATGTATGTTTACATAATACATATGTATATTATATATGTATTTCATATATACATATACATATATGTACATAAAATCTCATTTGATTCTTCACAAGATTTGGAAAATGATTATATGTATAGAGTGAGGGACAGTGAAAAGTCAAGAGTGATTCCTAGATTTCAAGCCCAGGTAACTAGAAGGTTGGAGAAATCCAGAAAAGGAATGACTTCTCATATAAAGGTAATGAGTTATGTTTTGAACTATTTGAAATGCTTTTAGAATATACAATTTGAAATGTTTAGTAGATGGTTATCTTTAAAAGACTAGTGCTCACGAAAGAGACTAGGATGGTAAATGGACATCTAGTTCACTTAGAGAAATGGTACAGAGAGAGAAGAAAAGAGGTTCTGAGATAGAGATCTGTGTTATGTTTGTATCTGAAGCTAAATTTGAACTAAAGTCTTCCTGACTAGAACTATCAAGAGAAAGAAATTCCATGCCAGAGGTTCTTAACATTTGTGTGTGTGTGTGTGTGTGTGTGTGTGTGTGATAGATCCCTTTGACAGTCTGGTTAATCATAATGACCCCTTCTTAGAATGATATTTAACATAAAATACATAGCACTACAGAGTAAATAAATTATATTAAGATACATTCATCAGGGCAGCTAAGGGTCTGGCCTTCAATCAGGAGGACCAAGGTTCAAATCTGGCCTCAGACACTTCATAGCCCTGTGACACTGGGCAAGTCACTTGACCCTGATTGCCTGTTCCTTGCCCTTTTGGCTTTGAGTTGATTCTAAAACAGAAAGTAAGGTTTTGGTTTTTTTTTAATGTAGTCATGAAAAAAATTTTTAAGCAAGTTCATTGGACCCAAGTTAAAAACCCCTACTCTATCCCATTCCTCCGAAATGTGGTCTACTTTCATGTTCCTTTCAGTTAGGAGATTCATTCCAAGTTATATTACAATACATCAAAATATTGCAGTATACTCTCTAGATATACCTTAGTGAAGGGTGCTCACTTGACCTGTTCAGTTCATAACCACTCAACACTTTATCTTTCTGTGTAAATTCTTAACTGTGCTTTATGTCTCTGTTAATTCAACATTGTTCCATAGAAGAGTTAACCAGCAGGTTTGAGACATGCCCCTGGCTCTTGATATATTTTATGGCTACCCAGCAGTTGAGCTGTCCATCTGTTATCATTCCTTCAAGCTAAATGATCATCCTATCTCCTTTTCCACTTCCTTATCCTTCTCACTCATTTCTGCTTGTCTTTTACATACTGGAAAAAGAGTAAATACTTGCTCTTTATTTTATATAAATACAGTGTTTTTCATTGCCAAGCTATCTCAATCTTCAAGCCTTCTCTTTCCCCCAAATTAGAAGGCTGTAAGCACATACGAACAAACTAAAAGGCCCTCTGAGCTCTGAAAAGCAAGTGAAGAACAAAGTAGAAGGCTCAGCAGAAACAAAGATTTGAATTGTCTACTTTTCCTTAAGATTATGTGCAATATTCCTAGGGGAGGATACTTTGATGGACAGGCTTTTATGCTGTGTCATTGATTGATGGGATGCAAAAGAGACCCATCATATGTGAGACAGTTTTCATCTGTTTCATAACAAAAATGAACTCATTCAAATTTTGTCATTGTCATTTTGGAAAATGTGCCATTCAGTTCCATATAACAAATATTTATTAAACACAAACTCTGCTTAACTTTTCTAGTTTCCAGGCACATATAACATGGATCCTGCCCTCTAGGAGCTTATAATTTAATGGAGGATAGGGAGAGGAAATATACATATACCTGCAGCATAGCATTGTAGATGGAGTGCTGAACTTAAAGCTAAGAAGACCTGAGTTCAGATCTTGCTTTTAATACTCAGTAGTCATGAGACTATGGATTAATAAAATCACTTTCCCTCTCAGAACCCCATTTTCCACTCCTATAAAATGGGAATAATATCTGTAGTACCAGCCTTATAGGGAAATTTTAAGGAAAAACCATAACAAATATAAAGTGATTTATTAGCTTTCAAGTATGAGAAAATTTATTAATTATTACTATATGAGTAGCTATGATACAAGATAGAGTGCTATCTTGTACAAAAGATATAAGCAAAGTGACTTGTACAAAGTACAAGTACAAAGATATAAGTACAAAGTACAAAGATATAAGCAAGATACAAGATACAAGATACAATACAAAGATACAAGACTTGACATGAATGAGGCTAGAAAGAGTAGCATCTGAACTGGACCTTAAATGGAAGAGAGAAATCTAAGTTAATGAAAATAAGGAAAAGAGGGGAGCCATTCTAGGCACAAGGGATGACATGAGCAAACTTCTAAATAAAAAAACAGTAGGACTAAGACAGAATATTATTGATTTTGGCTAGAATATACACTGCAAGAGGAGTAGTTCAAATGTTTGATAAGTTGGTTAGAATCAGATCATGGAGGGGAAGGGGGAAGGAGAAGGTGGGATAGGCACCTTGAATGTCATTCTCAAGAACTTGTACTTTGTTCAGCAGGCAATAAGGAGTCTCTGAAGGCTTTTGGGTAGAGAGAGGGAGGATGTGATGAGAGTGGTTAATTAAAGAATGAATTAAAGAATACTTGGGCAGTTAGCTATCAGAAGGATGAATTGGTTTGGACTTTGCCTATAGGTAGAAAAAAATAATATGAAGGCTATTAATTCAATCTATGTGAGAAGAGAAAAAGACTTTTACTAGGGTGGTTGCAGTTGAGAGGAGAAGAAAAGACAGTGTGGTGAATAATATTGCTCCATGCCCATGTGCACTCTGTAAATAGAAAGGACCTGGGGTCTTCATATTCTGAAGTCCACCACTTACATTCTTGCATCTGTTTAGCAAACCTGTCTGTTTGTGCTGCCTCCAGCCTCCCTGACAGATTACCCTGAAAAACTCCATTGGTGTGACATCCCCCTAGGCTGCCTCAGGAAAATGTAGCACTGCTCTGTTGATTTCCAAGGTCAGCTTGAGCCAAGCTGCCCAAGCAATGGGAAAAAAAAAAATAAATAAAAGCCAAGGACAAAGGGGAGAAACAGCGAGTGGGTGACAGTTTGCTTTGCCTTCCTCTCTCTGAAACAGGCAGTAGCCGTGGGGAGTTGGCCCAGCCTACACTGACCATCCAGACCCATCCGTACAGGAGCTGTGAGCCGGTAGAAATGTCCTACCCTCGGGACCAGTTCCAGCCTGCAATCCGAGTAGCAGACCTATTACAGCACATCACACAGATGAAGCGCGGTCAAGGCTATGGGTTCAAGGAGGAGTACGAGGTGAGAAATCAGAGGGAAAATGGGGAGGGGACGAGGGGAAGAAAGCTTCTTTTCTAGATGTGAGTTGGGCAGAGGAGGCTCCTTTATTTACATTATCCATTCTAAGGAAAAGTCCTCTTTAGAGATGTTATGTCTCGTGTATGTAGAATATTCTGGATATCACCCCAGATGTAAATAGTGAAGATGTCTTAAAGCAAAGACCACTAAGTTGGAAATGGAATTTAATCCAACCTAACCTGGGCTAAGTAGACCATCACGTTATTTATTTATGTGTTTGCTTTTAAATGTTTTATTAATATTATTTTTTTTAAACATCTCTCCCTTCCCAGTGACCCCCAACTCCCACCCAACAGAACCTTGCCTTGTAACAAAGGAGTATTCTTAAGCAAATCCATTCAACAGATTGGTCATATCTGACACTGTGTGCTTCATTGAACATCTGTAGTGTACCCCTTCTCTGCAAGGAAGTGGGAGACATGCTTCACCATCTGCTCTCTGATGTCATGATTACTCACTACATTGATCAAAGTTAAAATGTCTTTCAGTATTGTTTTCTTTACATTATTGCTTTGCCCTTTTTATTAAATAAGTACTTGCTAGAGACAACATGATACAATGGAAAGTGCCCTGAATTTGGAATCAGAGGCTCTGGGTTCATAGCCTGGTTTTCTCACTGCTACCGGTGTGGCCTTGGGTAAGTCACATCACTCCTCCATAACCTCCTCTGGGAAATGAGGGGGTTGGTATAGATGACCACTGAAGGTCTTTCCCAGCTCTGACTCTGTGTGGACCTACGAACCTAAGCAGAATGGTACAGATAGAGGTGAGAGAATACTGTGTTAGGAGCCAGAAGCCACCTCAGTCCTGGTCCAACTCTGCTGCTAACTGTATGACTTTAACCCAATCATGTCCTTGCTCTAGGCGTTAGCTTATGAAGAATGAAAACTTAGAGACCATTCTATGCAACAACAGAAATATTGTTTAAAGAATACTTGTATATGTCTACCTCCAGTGAAAGAACTGATGAAGAGAAAAAAGGAAGACATAGTTTTATATATACATATATTTTTTTTGTCAAATGATGCCTTCTCTAGTGTGGGGAGAAAAGCGACCAAAAAAAAGGGAGTTACTTGAGAATTTTAATATAGCAAACAAACAAATTTAAAATAAAATAAAATAAAAACAGGTGAGAAAGAGCCCAAGCTACTCTTGCTGTGAACCATTCAGGAGAAATGGAATTATGAACAAAGAGCCCGTCCACCTAGTTACTAAAAAGAAAAGAAAGAAGAGAAAAGAAGATGAGCTAGACTGAATGATCTTAAAGATTTCCTCGAAAGCTAATGTCCTCAAACTAAGCAGCAGGAGGCTAGATTGAATCCAACACAAAGGCCGAATATTGCTTTTTAAATTTCTAATTTTTCCTTTTTTTGTTTTTCTGCTGCCTCTATTTCTGAATATATACCTACTCCCTGGCCAACAAGTCATTCTTTATAACAGAAAAAAAGGAGGAGAGAGGAAAATAAAAAAGAAGCAGTTTAACAAAATTCACCAACATATCAAACAAGTCTGATGGTATATGCAGTGCTCCATATTTAGAATATCCCACTTCTTCAAAGAAGGGAGAATGAAAGATACATTCTGAATATTGCTTTTTAAAATTCTTAAAGCTAACACTTTCTTGGTATTTACCACAATTGCCTAAAAATTGCAAGGAAAAAAGCATTCTAGTTAATCAAGACCTTAATCTAATTAGATTTGACTAGAAGAAATTTAGTCCCTTCCTTCTAGAAGTATTCAGATGTCACCAACCTTCCCCAATTCATATGTAAATATCACACACATTATGTATTCAGACACATGCATGAATGTGCCTTGAGTGGAATCATTACACAGTTCACTTTATAGAATATCTCCAGTAAACATTATATTTTAATTTTAAAATACCCTTATAAATATGTGCAAATCAGCTCTCTGCTTTCTGAGGGACCATGAGTATGAAAATGTCACAAATTATGTCAGAAGTTATCTCTGTGTTGCTTGGTTTTATTTAATTGTTTTTCTTAATCACAAGGGAAAGCTACTTTTAAGTGGGCTACTAAAGAAAACTAATCCAATATCTATTAGGATATAAAAAACAAATGACATCAATAAAATTCAAAAAATAAAATAAAACGTGCCTTTCAAAAGGAAGATAGTAGAGTCTGCAAACTATGGACTAGTGAGTATTACTTCAAATCCTGGCAAAATTCTAGGACATGATATTAAAGGGATAGTGAGTGACCATCTAGTAAAGGAATGGTAATTGCCAGGAGCCCACACCGACTCAGCAAGAACTGGTCATGTCAGCCTAAGCTCATTTCTATTTTTGACACAGATTTGCCAAATTGGTAGATCAGGGCAGTAATATGATTTACTTAGATCTTAGCAAAGCATTTGACAAATTCTATCTTCTTCTATTAAAAAAAAATGAAGAAATGCATGTTAATTAATAGTACAATTAGGTGGATCCCAAACCATTTGGAAGCTGGACCCAAATAACTGCCATTGATTGTTAGAAGGTCTGTGTAGAAGCTCTTTGGCAGAGCCCTCTTCCTCAGGGCAGAATTGGACTTTGTGCTACTTAACATATCTACTTATCCAAACTGCCAATAGCTCAAACCTAGGAAGAATAAATGTTAAGTGATGGCCTAAGATGGATCCATCTTAATGGACTGGAATGCTAATCTAAATCTAATCAGATCTGGGCAGCTGGGTAGCCCAGTGGATTGAGAGCCAGGCCTAGAGTTGGGAGGTCCTAGGTTCAAATCTGGCCTCAGGCACTTCCTAGAGGTGTGACCCTGGGCAAGTCACTTGACCCCCATTGCCTACCCTTACCACTCTTCTGCCTAGGAGCCAATACACAGTATTGACTCCAAGACCAAAGGTAAGGGTTTTAAAATAAAAACAAACAAACAAATAAATAAATCTAATCAGATGAAATTTGATAAATGTCAAGTCTTACACTTGGATTCAAAAAATCAACTTCACAAATACAAAGTAGGAAATGGGTGGCTTAACAGTTTGTTTGAAAAAGATCTTGACGTTTCTAAGAAATACAAGCTGTGTTTCAAGAGGGTTGTATACAGGCCAAAAGAGCTTGTGGAAATACAAGCTGTGTTTCAAGAGGGTTGTATACAGGCCAAAAGAGCTTGTGGAATTTTAGGCCACAAGACTAAGGAAGTGATAGACATATTCTATTCTGCCCTGCCCAAACCACATATGGAATCCTGTGTTCATAATAGGAACTACAACAGAATGGGAAAAGGGCAGCAGATCATGCCCCATGAGGACAGGTTGAAGGAGCTAGGGATTTTTATCCTGGAGTGAGCAAACAATCAAGCATTTCTTAAGTGCTTGCTGTGTGCCAGGACTATTCTCTGTGCCAAGTACTAGGCATACAAATACATGCAAAAAGAAATACAGTCATTACCCTTTAAGAAGCAGGTAGGTAGTTCAGTGGATAGAGAACCTACAGATGCGAGGTTCTGACCTCAAATCTGGCCTTAGATACTTCCTAGCTATAGGAGACTGGACAAGTCACAGTTACCCAACAGCCTAGTCTTACTATTCTTCTGCCTAGGAACCAATAGTGTCAATTCTAAGACAGAAGGTAAGGTTTTTTTTATTGTATGTGTGTTTTTTTTAAAGAAGCTTACATTCAAATGGGGAAGACAACACATAAAAAGGGGGTGAGAAGTATGGGAAGAGAGTTGGGGGGAAGAAGGTGCCCTAGCATGGGTATAATGGCAAAGACCAGAAAAGTGAGAAACATAGCAGTAAGAGGAATGAACAATTACTGTCCTGGGTTTGTTCCCAAAATAGAGGCCCCAGGAAGGTACTTATCAATAGGAAAAGAGGGCCAGTATGGTAGAAGGATCTTTCAGGATGAGAAGAAAGTTGAGACAAGGTAGTAAAGTCCAAAAGAATCGGAATCTCAGTTAGAAAAAAAAAATGGCAAGTCAGAGAAGAGAAGACATAGGTCAAGCATCCTAACTATCTTCAAGTCTTCATAGGATTGTCAATTGGAATAAAATTTAGACTTCATAGGACAAAACTAGTAATAATGTGTGGAAACATGCAGATTTAGGGATAATTTAAAGAGGATGAAAAAAAAAAACTTTCTAACAATTAGAATTATCCCAAAATGGGGCAGGTTATTTGGGGAGCTACTGAATTTCCCCTTCACTATAAATGCTCAAGTAAAGACTCGATGGTCACAATCCATTATATATGGATTGGATTTTTGTCAACCCAAGAGGAAATTTTTCTTCAAGTCATATTAGACTTCCTCTAAGATCTATTTTGAATCTAAAGTCAATTAAATTTAACTCAACAAACACAGTCCTTTTGTACCTAGGATAGCTAGGTGGCATAGCGGATAGAGTGCCAGGTCTGGAATCAGGAAGACTTGTCTTCCTATGTTCAAATTTGGCCTCAGACACTTACTAGCTGTGTGACCTTGGGCAAGTAACTTGGCCATGTTTGCCTGCACTTCCTCATCTCTAAAATGAGCTGGAGAAGAAGATGGCAAACTACTCTATTATCCCTGCCAAGAAAACACCAAATGGGGTTGTGAAGAGTATCCATGTATTCATTCAGTATCCTTCTTCTTCCTCTTTGTCTTTCATTGGCTGTTCCCCACCCCCATACCTGAAATGACATACCAGTGATGGTGTACCTTTTAGAGACCTGGTGCTGTGCCCTACCCTCTAACTGAATGCCAGTCACTCCCCATCTCCCCCTTATCCCACAAAGGAGAGGAAGTGCTCCCATTGGGCTGCTGGGTAGAGGGGTAGGTGAAGTGAGGAATGTCCTCAGTGAATGTAGAGAGGGTGAGTGGAGTGGCTGAGCACTCTGCTCCCCTCCAGCTCTGCTACTGGTGAGCCTCCCATGTTACCCACTGTGCATTCCCATTGGCTGCTGGGCGGAAGAATGGGGGTTGTGAAAAATGTTGTCAGGAAAAGTAGAGAGGGGGAGGGAAGCAGCTCCCCCTGAACCTTTCTCTCTTTCTAGTAATAAACTTGGAGTAGGCCATGTCCCCACAGAGAGTACTCTACTTGCCATCTTTGGCACATGTGCCATAGGTTCACCATCACTGACTTATACCTTCATCTTTGCCTCTGATCCTATGAAATCATAGAATTCTTTTGAGGTCTCAGTCACAAAATCATGGACTACTAGAAAGTCACAGCTAAAAGGGAGCCTAAAGATCAACTTCACCAAACAAAATAGGAAATCCACTGAGGTGCCTAAGGGCACATAGCAATATAGTAGCAAATTTAGGATTAGAACTCAGGCCTCCTGATCCCCAAGCTAGTGTACTTGCCTGCTCTGCTATTACAAGTGGTAATAGTATTGGGAAAACATTAGCTTTCTATGACCAAAAAAAGCAGCAAGAGAGGTGACAGGGGTTTCCAAAGTAGAGTGCATGAAGAGTAAGGAATAAAAAATGGGTACTGATGAAGGCAATGAGGAAGGGACTTTATGATCCAGGGATAAGAAGGAGTGAAAATTGGTAATGAGGCGAACTTGGTTCCAGGCAGTCTGTAATTGTAATGAATGGAACAAGCACGGCAGGGTGACCATAAGGTAATATGTTATTACAGCTCCATTAAAACTATTTAAAGAAGCCAGGAACAGCTGTGAGAAATATGATATACTTAATGAAGGGAAAACATTTGCTCATTTTTCAGCACTGGAAGAGAATGTTCAATGGTTAAGGTTATAGAGGCAGCCATCTTCCTTAGTCATCCTTCAGGACCATATTGGTGCACTTAGCCTACTATGTTGACTAGAAAGGGAAAATGATCAATAACTGAGCTGGAAAAGACCTTAGCTCAACCTCCTCATTTTACATGTGGGTAAACTGAGAATCAGAGTAGGGAAATGACTAGTGCAAAGCCACACAATGAATTAGAAGAGGACCTTCAGACCAGAACTGAGGTTTTCTGGTTTTCAAGTCATATTGCCAGCCATGCCACACTTTGTGCCTTTGTAGGAATAAACACTTTGCATGACCCATAGTCATCCTTTGCATGATCCCTAGTTAATCAAGTGATTTCTGTCTTCTCCTCACTTTGTCTTCCATGTAAATGGTAGGGTTACTGAATTTCAGGACTAGAAGGGACTTTAGTTTTACTCCCTCATTTTACAGATGATTAAACTAAGACTTAGAGAGGGAAAGTTATTTGTCTGATGATCACACATGAAATTAGCTTCACAATCAGTGGCAGAACTTGGTCCTACAGACTCCAAATCTACTGCTTTTTTCACTACATCAGAAGTTCTTAACCTGGGATTCACAGACTCCCAAGTTCTCTGTCCTGGCATAAGGCTTTGGAGAAATGTTTTCTCACTGAGCAGGAGGAGGATGTAGGTGAAGAAGTTCTAGACCTGGAATTAAGTTGACTCAGGTTCAAATCCTTACTCAGATGCTTCCTATCTGTGTGACCTCAGGCAAGTAACTTAATCTCTCTTGACTTTAGTTTCCTTGTCTAGAAAATAAGGCTAGACTAGTGGGCAATTAAGGTCACTTCTAAATATAATCTTATTAATCACTGTTAATGAGAAGAAAATATCCATTTTTTATTAACTGCAAAAAAGGAAATCACAGGAGCTCACAAGTTCAGCAAGGAAGAGAGCAGAGCAGAAAGTGAAGAGAGCCTGCATTCCACCCATCCATGTCTGGAGTGGGAAGATGGAAAGTTATAAAATAAAGGAAAGTTGGAGTAGTCAGATAGCTAGGAGGAAGACTAGCAGAGTCATGGAAGCCAAGCAATGAAAAAGTGTCTAGCCACAATGTTTTTAATAGCTACAGAGACAAAAAGAAAACAAAGAACCTTAAGGCTGATGGAAGATTGCCATAGGGAGCAATGTAAAAGTCACAGTTTGAGAGGTGGATAGGTGTTGTAGTAGATACAATGCCAGCTCTAGAATCCAAAAAGATCTGAGTTCAAACCCTAAGATATTTCCTTGCTGTGTGACCCTGAGCAAGTCACTTAATCCCCATTGCCTAGCCCTTACTGCTCTTTAGTATTGATTCTAAGATAGAAGGTAAGGGATTTTGTTTTTGTTTTTAAGACATTGGTAACATTCAGAGAGAGCAGTTTCAATAGAGTGGTAGCATTGGAATTTTAACTGTAGAACACTGACAAGCAACTCCAGAGTGAAGAAGTATGAGGACCACAAGAATAGGCAACCCTGGCAGACATGGCAGCCACTCTTGTAATCCCTGCTACTAGGATGAATTAAGGCTACCAGATTTCCTGAGCTCAGGAATTCTAAGTTACAGAGGACTAAGCTGATTGGGTAGCCCAGAAAGTTTAACATTAATACTGTGAGTCCCTGGGAGTGGAAAGCCATTATGTTGCCAAAGAAGGGATGAACTGGCTTGGGTCAGAAATGGAGTGGGTCAAAGCTTTCATGCTAATCAGGTTGGAATTAAGCCCATGCAGTAGCCCTTGGGTTACCAAACTGAGTGAAATAGGGAAACCTGGTCTTTTTTTTTTTTTTTAAGAGCATACCATTCTAGTTGTTTAAAAGTAAAAGGAAGGAAAGATACTTGAAGACAGTGTGAGATGGTAGCATTGAGTGTTGCAGATGGTAACTCTGAGGCACAGGGATAAGGAAAGTAGAACATGAGAGTTTGGCACCCATAAGATAGGTGAAGAACAAGTTGGTCAGAGATGCTACTTTTCAGGATCCTGTGATGCCTACATGAAGCACTTGGGTAGGGGGAAGCTGATTCCTCAAAACGCCAAGAATCTGGACAGTGGATGTAGTGAAGTAAAGGATTTAGGTCAATCAATGCCTCTTGATGTTCCCAAGGGCCTGGCTGAAATCACATTCAGCACCAGTTAGTCCATCTACACTTATTATGTGCCAGGAATGTGCTAAGTCCTGGAAGTACAAAGGAAGGCTAAAACAGTTCATACTTTGAAGGAACTCACATTTTAATGGAAGAGGCAAAATGTAAATAATAAGGTACATACAAGATATATACAGAGTAGATAGAACTAGCAGGTGGGAGGACCAGGAAAGATCTTCTGCAGAAAGTAGTGTTTGGGCTTAGTCTTGACAGAAGTCAGGAAAACTAAGAGGTAGAATTAAGGGGGGAACAGCCAGTGCAAAGGCATGGAGGTGAGAAATGGAATGTTGTATTCTAGGTACTGCCAAGGTGACTAGATTGTAAAATCTAGAGCTAGAGGAGAGTAAAGTGTAAAAATGTTAGAAAAGGGGTGACTAGGTGGCACAGTAGATACAGAGCTAGGCCTGGTCAAGAGGACTTGGGTTCTAATCCGACCTCAGACCCTTCCTAACTAACCACGTGACCCTAGGTAAATCATTTAACCCCCATTGCCTGTCCTTCTGTCTTAAAGTTGTTACTAGAACAGAAAGTAAGGGTTTTTATATTTATTTATATACATATATATTTTATATATTTTTATATAAAACATCTTTTTATATATAAAGTATACATGTATTATTACATATAAAATATATCATATATATTCATTATATATATTCTACATTACTATATATATGTATATATGTATATATCTATTAGAAAGGTTGGAAGGTACCATTTATGAATACTTTTAATAGTCAAACAGAAGACCTAATATTTGACCCTAAAGGCAAAAGGGAACCACTGGAGTTTTTGAGGTGGTGACATGATAAGACCTAGACTTTAGAAAAATCACTTCAGAGGATACATGGAGGATGATTAGAGTGGGTTGAAAATTGAGGCAGGGATATCAATGAGAAGGCTATGGTAAGGAGTAATAAAGCCATGAATTATGACAGTAACTATATGAATGAAGAGAAGGTGGTATAGTCTACTCTCAGAAGATGAGGGATATTGCAAAGGGAGAATCACTGATATTTGGCAATGGATTGGATTTGAATAATGGGTGAGAAGATTTGAGGTGAAATTGAGGTGGCGAACCTAAGTGCTTGGGAGGATGGATGGCAGGACCCTCAACAGCCATAGGAAATTTGTAAATTGGGAAAGCAGTGGAAAGAGAAATGATGATGAATTCTGATTTGGACATGTTAAAATGCCCAGGAGACATCCAGTTCATCCAGTTTAGAAGGTTCAAAGGGCAGTTAATGTTCAGGAAACAGACTAAGCTTGGATGTATAGATCTGGGAATCATCTGCATACAGATGCAAATTGAATTTATAGGAACTGATTAGATCACCAGTCAAGATAATATAGAGGAAGAAGAGAACTCAGGACAAAGCCTTGGGAGACATCTTTGGTAACTAAGATATGGCCAAAAGACAAACATGGGAAACTGAGGAGTTCAATAGAGAGAAGAGATTAGTATCACAAAAATCCTGAGAAGAGAGAATGTCCATCAGAGAAAATCCAAAAAGTCCAAAAAAGAGAGAATATATACCAGCACCAAAGCCTTACCCAAAATGAAAGAGGAGGATAAAGAGCAGGGAGAAGATGTACTGATCAGCTCAGGGACGCTGATGCCTCTCCTAATGCTTCTGGCTCCCTGAAGCCTGGGATCAGAGAGAAAGTTAGAAATCTCAAGATGACAAGGTCCTTCGTGTTCATCTAGCCCAGCGTTGGCAAAGGTTTTTAAGTTTGCATGCCCAAACTGCAACTTCAAGCTGCCTGTGAGCCTCCATATTACCCCAGAGAGTGGAGAGAGGAAGTGCTCGTTTTGGGTGGCTGGAAAGAGGGGCTGGGCATGCAAAAAAAAAAAAA
>NC_058131.1:343954010-343975840 GCF_016433145.1 Gracilinanus agilis | reverse complement strand
GAAGGAAGGAAGGAAGGAAGGAAGGAAGGAAGGAAGGAAGGAAGGAAGGAAGGAAGGAAGGAAGGAAAGAAAGAAAAAAGAGGGAGGGGAGAAAGAGACAGAGAGAGAAAGAGAAAGAGAGATTAGAAGTTTAGGGTAGTGTTCAAATGGAGACCCACATTCCAGCACAAGGCTTATGTTTAGCATACTTCCATCTTGGTTGGATCTGTCAGAGCATACACATAGCAACCACAGCTTTCGAGAATGTTGTGATAAGGAATTCAAGGAATTTAATAGAAGATTTCAAGAAAAATTATGAAATCAAAGACAGTATCACCTTTTAATAAATGAAGTACAAGAGAGGGTACTGACTTTAAGGACTCCACTCTGAGAATTGCTGCAGTAGACCTACAGACTTGTTTATGCCATTAAAGTTGGTGTGAAGAGAATGGGTGCAGTGGAGGACCCTGTCCTGGGACTTACCAGCTAATTGTCAGAAGCCTTGTTTTGTGGTTGTCATTCTTATTGCTTCATCCAGGGCTTGAGATCTATGGATAATAACTGAGACCTTTGAAGACCCCCATGCACCAGTACATTGGGGTTTCAATTCAGTTGTCTAAACATCTAAACCTGGGTACAAGGTATCATCCTAAAAACTGGAGATAAAAAGATAACATAGGATGGTCCTCATCTTCAAGGAGCCAGTATTTTATTGGAGAGGTAGAAATATTTGCACAGATAAGTAAAATACAAATTCTTAAAGGACCTGTGATTTTTTTTAATTTGATGGAAATCTATTTTTCCATCCCCTCCATCTCCCTCCCATAGTAAAAAACAAAACCAAAGACCTTGTAACAAACATGATCAAGCCAAACAAATTCCTACATTGTCCATGTGAGCAACTCTTTCAGTGGGAACTCTTTCCATTGAGGTGGATTGCAATCTGTTTGTGACCTAGTAGATCAGTCTTAGGGACTTGCCTGAGGCATATAGAAAGTAAGAAACACAGCTAATAAGTGTCAGAGGTGGGATTTTAACCCAGATTTTCCTAAAACCATATCCAGCATTCCATCAGCTACCCCACATAGCTTCTACAAAAATTTGAGGAGAGAGAGGGCACTAGCAACTGGGAGGGCTGATCAGGAGACAGTAGGTGGGAGTGAAGAGATCTAGATCCTGGTAGTAGCTTTGCTACTAATTTACTGTGTGACTATAAGCAAGTTATTTCCCCTCCATATGCTTTATTCTTCTATAAAATAAGGGATGTTGATTTCCAAGGACCTTCTGGCTCTAACATTCCAGAAGTCTGATTCAATGAACTCATGGTCTCAACCTTTCTTCATAAGGACAAGGTGAGGGTCCAGTGGCCAGGACTTCTGCAATGATTCTTCTAGGACTAAAGATTCCTCCTTTAAAAAATAAACAACAAAAACTGTTGGATAGCAGGAAACCCTTCCAACCTCAAAGACAAATTTAAAAATAGAACTCAGCACACAATGGGTAAGAGAATGAAAAAGGAGAGAGAGATTGATAATGGATGAATATAATGAGATGGCAATTTTGGTTTCAAAAGAGTATGATTAGATTCCTAATGACTGTCACCATTCTCTGGTCAATCTACTGTAACCAGACACTAATGCAAAAATAATGCCCCTCTTCCCTCTCACTTTGAAGATGGAAATGAACCTCCCTTTCATACTTTCACCTTTTCATTTTTTTTTGACTCAAAAGATTATCCTGTATTAGGTAGCAGCTCTTGGGAAAGGGAAATGGATGTGTGATCAAAGTCCAGCAATTACTAGATTATTACGTCTCACTCCTGGACATTTGAATTAGGATTCTACAAGTCTGCCTTTGTCAACAATGTTCGCAGGTGAGCCTGACATTGTTTCTGCTGGATCCCATTAGAGGGAGATACCCATCTCTGGTTGTGAATGGCATGGATTGTTATGATGTCAGATGGATATATCCTATTTATTATATCTCCCCATCTGGAGGGCTATGTTCTGAATGCTATATTTTAGGAAGAATTCTAACTAATAGGTGGACAAGGAAAATGAGAAGGATGTGAAGCCATGGCTTGTGAAGAATGATTAAAGTACCTGAGATGTTTAGGAAGAAATGCCTTAAAGGGGACGTATTCACTGAACTCAAATATCAGGGGATCTGTAATGTGGAGGAGGACTATTATATGTTCTCTAAGGTGAATAGTAGTTCCAGAGAGACAGATTTCATCTCGATATGAAGAACTACCTAACAACTTGAGCTTCATAAGAAAGAAATTGGCTACCTGGTAAGGTACTGAGCATCCTGTTACTGGAAGTATCCATGCACACATTGAGTGGCTACTTGCTTGGTTTGAATCCTGACTCTGGGTCTTTCTATCTGTATCATTTCACTTTTCTGGGTCTCTCTACATCTACAAAATAAGAAAGCTGGATCACATCTAATACCCCTTCAAGTTCTAAACCTTGTCATCCTTTGTCCTTCCTATTATACTTTATATTATACCTATCTGTGAATAAATGAATGAAGCAAACGATTATTAAACACTTACTTAGTTCATGTACCTAGGTCCCTGCCTGAAGGGAACTTATATTCTAATAGCGGAAGCAACACAGTGAGGGGAGTGTAGCTAGAGAAGGTCACTTTGTTTCAGGAATCTCAGGGATAGTCATTTGGGGAGAGGGAGGCATGAAAGATGGCCAAAGTGAATTAGGTTAGGAATTTGGGGCCAGCTGAATACAGTAGGATTTCAGTGACCAGGTGCAGGAATTCAAGCATGGTAGCAGCAGGGGTAGGGTGACCTGTTGGGAAAATTTGGGAGTAGGAAAGAGTAAAGCATATAATCTATCCATAATATATCCCTTTGGCCAATTGTGAACCCCTTGTGGGCAAGAACTGATTTTCATCTTTGCATCTCTCCTTAACTGAAAGGAAGTTTAGTCTGGAAGATCCCCAAGGCCCCACCTAACTCTGAGATTATATAACAATTTTTAAAAATTTATTCTGTCATTATTGTCTCACAAACAACCTTGGAGAGCCTTTCATGTACAGGGTATGTACATGGCATGTTTTATAGATGCATTAAATATTCTGTGTTGTATTAAAGTCCTCCTAAAAATAAAGAGACATTTATATTTTCACTGGTGAGTGATATTCCTCCAAACGTTGGACCTTTTCTATGGATGTGTTGTGAGAAGGGGAAGGAGAACCCCACAGAAATGAGTAAACACCATAGGAGAGGTCAAGTGTAGTTTTCTCACTGGAAGGACATATTCTACCCTCAAGGGCTGGGAATCTACAGGTCTGCTGATGTTGCTAAAGAAATTATGGCACGCCAGTCACCTGCTTTTCTGCTTAGAACAGGGGAAGGAAGGGCACTGCTTCCGGACAGGATTTAAGAAAGTAGAGCAGCTTTGAGAGTCCAGTTGGTGAAACTCTGGGGTGATGGGCTTGTTCATAACCCTAAGCCCTATGATTTATTCTGAAGGCAGATTTGTATGATATATGGAACTGTAGATGTGGAGCCAGAGGATTTGGGTTTGAGTCCTAGCACTGTCTCTTTTTATCTTTAACATTTCCCCACATGCCCCCTTCCCACCTCACTTTCCTCATCTTTAAAATGAAGACTTTGGGAGTAGCTAGGGGACTCAGTGGATTTAGAGCCAAGCCTAAGAATGGGAAATCTGGGGGTCAAGTCTGGCCTCAGATACTTCCTAGCTATCTGGCCTTGGGCAAGTCACTTAACCCCCAATGCCCCTTACTGCTCTTCTGCCTTGGAACCAATACATAGTATTGATTCTAATACAGAAGATAAGTTAAAAAAAAATAAAATAGTGACTTTGGACTAGATCTGTAAGATTCCTTGTTTTTTATGATCCTTTGCTCTTATGACATTCTACTTTGTATTGTATTTTTTCTGTCTTATAAGGAGAATCCCTCATAAAAGCTATGATTGTCTTTTGGGCTAGATTTCCCCTTTTTTTTTTTAATAGCAACACTTGGCACATAGTGAGTGTTTAATAAATGCTTGTTATTTGATTGATTCATATTTGTATCCACAGAAAAGATATAATAGGGCCCTAATAAATGTGTATTGGAAAAATGAGTGAATGAATGAATGAACTCTATGATACTATCTTGAGCCTAAAATAGTCCTCTCAAGACCCAGCTAAGGATGTAAAAACAGTATCCTAATCCTATCCTTGCTCTAGGAGTTTGACCCGCAAGCCCAATTACTAACTAGAAAAACCCTTTACATCATCTCACCAAATGAAAACATCGGTCTTCCTATTGATTTTCTACTGCAGTACCCGGAGAACACATATTCTTTAATCATTTGGGAAATAGAGACTGAAAGCCATCACTCCTGTGGAAGGGAGGATATAATTCAGAACAAGAGCTCCAGGCTGCTTTCCTATGACACTCGCAGACATCATTCAGATGAGGGGAGATAGTTTCCATTTCTTTTTATCAAGGGACCTTATGGAGTTTTCCCCTGAAAAGAAGGGGACTCAATGTCTGCTCCGTCCCCCTCCATTTCCATACCACTATGGTGTGTATGATTTGGCATCCCATAAAGCAGCCATAATAACAATAGCTAACATTTACATAATGCTTTAAGGTTTGTGAAGAAAGTCACCTGTATTATCTCTCTCCTATATCCCTTTGGACCACCCTATGAGGTGGGTGTCCCTATTTTATAGATGATAAAATGGGAGCTCAGAGAGATATTAAGTTTCTAAGATAGGATTTGAATGCAGGTCTTCCTTTGTTCCAAGTCTAGCATTCTCTCTAGGATGCCACACAGCCCTTCTTTTCTGTTACCTTTGCAGGGAGAAAGCTAAACTATCCATCATGAGGCTTAGTTCCTAGATTCCACTAGTGTTTCTGTCCCTTAGAACATAGATGCAGCTCAGAAACCCCAAATTCTATACACGTGCACCTTACACATTTGCTTCATTAAAGAAAAAAATAAAAAAACTCTTACTTTCTGTCTTAGAATTGACTCTAAGACAGAAGAGTGGGAAGGGTTAGGCAGTTGGGGTTAAGTGACTCATCCAAGGTCACATAATTCAGAAGTGTATGAGGCCACTTAAACCCAGGTCTTCCTGACTCCAGACTTTGCACTCCATCCACAGTACCTCCACATTTGCTTCTTTATTCAGAAAACTTGACTCAGCCAGTGGCCTTAAGGGGGAAACAACGAGTTCTAATTTCCAAACTGTCAGCCAGCAATGCCTATCCCACATCTCCAAGCCCAAGTGAATTTTAGTTGGACTTTAGGTCTTTTGGCATTAACAGGTGATGAGCAAGGGGTGCCCTGTGAATAAAGCCCTCAGGGGTTGGGAGCCATAGGGGCAGGAGGAGAATGTGGGGGAAAAGGGCTGAACTTTCCAATAACCTGAAACTGGGCTCTATTTTTTTTTCCTCCAGACCTTTTTTCACCACAAATTACACAACATATTGTATTTGCTATGATAGAAAAAAAGGCAATGTTTACATGACTCTGTTCCCCTAGATAGACTCCTCCAAATACAGCTAATTGAGACCTGAAAAGAGAAAAGAGATACAATAATGAGGATGGTGATAATTATTATAACAATAATAATAGCTGGTATTTTTATAGCTCTTTAAAATTTGCAAAATGTCATACACATATTATCTCATTTGAACTTGAGTTTATTTCCTTTATTGCCATAACCCAGCAGTCATGGCTCTGTACTGCTTGTTTTTAAAAAACCACATCTGTTTAAAAACCAGACTGTGACCAAAAACTGTCTTTGGTTAACAGAGGAGAAAATGAAATTCTATACAGTTCTATGCAAGGCTCTGGATGAATCTGATCTTTCATCTACTTCCTGAAAGTCTGGTTGAGTTTGAAGGTGTTTTCCTAAAAATCAGACTGAGATGGGACAGCAAGTTGACTCAGCGGATAGAGAGCCAGGCCTGTAGACCAGAGGTCCTGGGTTCAAATTTGACTTCAGACACTTCCTAGCTGTGTTATCCTAGGCAAGTCTCTAAACCCTGTTGCCTAGCCCTTACCTCTCTTCTGCCTTGGAACCAATATACAATATTGATTCTTTTTCTTTTTCTGGGCCATACATGTATTTTCATGCAAAGCCCTTATTGGTCATTATCGTAAGAGCACACTCATACAAAACCAAAACCCCAAAATAAAACCAAAGATACACTGATGTGAAGATAGCCTGCTTTGATCAGCATTCCAGTCCAACAATTCTTTCTTTGGAGGTGGATTGCATTCCCATCATGAGTCCTTCAGAATTGGCCCAAATCATTGCAAAACAATATTGATTCTAAGATGAAAGGTAAGGATTTTTTTTAATTAGACTGAAAGCAAACATTCTGACTGGAGGAGACATGTCCTCCAGGCAGTGTAGTATACTGGAAGGTGACATAAGAGGATGTGGGTTCAACTCGTAGCACTATTAACTGTGTGACCTTGAACAAGTCATTTAGACTCTCTGAACCTCAGTTGATCTCAAGTACACAGTAGAATATGAACACAGTTCTACCCACAGACTCAGTATGGGCTGTATGAAGGAATGAATGATAAAGAATTTATTAGGCACTTACTCTGGACAAGTCATTGTGCTAAGTGCCAGATATGCAAATCCAGACAAGCAAAATAATCCCTGCACTGTATTGATTTTATATTCTAAAGGGAATTTAGGCAAAAGTTCACATATCAGAGTCCTAGATTCCAGAGAAAGGAGGATGGAAAAAATAAGGACAATATAGCATTATCTCAAGTGATACTTTGCATGCAACCCAGAGACTTAGAGTCCCTTTATGAATCATACTGGGGAAAATCCTGGACTGACTGTCAAGAGACACAAGTTCTAGTCAGGGTTGTGCTAGTAAATGTTTAACTAATGATTTAAAAAAATGTATCTATGACACACTTTAATTTGCATTATTAACTTTTCCTAGATCACACTCTTAAGCCTAGACAATCAACAAAACAATAAATCAAGCCCTGATGTATAGCACTTGCCAATTTCTGTGGTGTAAATGCTTACACTGAAAATTCAACAATCAGCTTTCAAGCGCTATTGCCAACTAGCTCTAGTAAACTCTGGTACCAGTCCTGAGTCTCAGGGCCATCCATCTGAGGTCAGCTTTTCCAAACACTCCTTTCAAAGCTCACCTGGAAGGGAGTCATCACAAAAGAGTTCTGTGGAGGATACACTCCAAGGATGCCTTGGTTTATACCATTGTTGTCTGGGTCCTGGGGGTACAAAGTAGGTATGGAAGGTTAATATAAGGAATTGATGTAAAATGCTGCCTCAGCTGAGTCAGGTGTCATTATAGCAGGCTTGAGGCATACTGTGATTAAAGTAGAAACAGGAAAATATGATCACTTCCATCTCTGGTGAAGCTAACATGTTTAACTATAGGAAGGGAAGAGCACAGAGTTTGGAACAAAAATGGAACTTGAGACTCAGTACAAGTCCTTCATTTACGTATGGGGAAACTGAGACCCAGAAAGATCAGAAGGATTGACTTCCTTAGGGACAAACATCAAAGAATAAATTGTTCATTCATTCATACATTAATCAAGCATGTATTAAGTAGTTCATGTTTCAAATAGTCTGCTAGGCTTTGGGAGAAGCAGCCCTCCCCACCCCACCCCCCAAAACACTGTTCTTGACTTCAAAAAACTATTGTTTCAGGCTTGGCTCATCAGGTTGAAACCAAATCAAGAAAAGCAACAGAAAAAAATGCTCCTTCCAAGTGTCCAAAGCTTGTCATTCCCACTCCCAGCCAGCTGGCTTCTGAGTCTCAGAGCGGAAATACAGGAAAATGATGTATGCATTTGGGATATTCATCAACTCTTTATACAGTTGATGTATTGGGGAAGGTTCCAAACTGGTTGTCAAAAGACATGAATTCTAGTCTTGACTTTATCACCTTGAACAAGTCAGTTCCCCTCTCTGAGCTTCATATCCCCCATCCATAAAATGAGGGAGAATTTGGACAAAATCTTCTCTAAGGTACTTCCATGCTCTGTTGCTTGGACCATTCTGCACCAGGGCTATTTATATCTTTTTTCAAGGAGTCTATCCACAAAGCAGGCTGTTGCTTTAGTTAAATCACTCTGCTGAGTTCTTCAGAATCTTTATCTCTGCCTGTTAGGGTTGTTTCACCTGGAGGAAATCTTTTCCCCACATATGTCTCTCTTTCTTCTTCTAACTCTCTCTCCTGTTGCTTTCTAGGCATTACCTGAGGGGCAGACGGCATCTTGGGACACAGCCAAAGAAGATGAAAACCGCAATAAGAATCGATATGGGAACATCATCTCCTGTAGGTGCAAAGGTGGATGCTTCTCTCTGGGTTTAGGAGCACATTTTCTCTGGTGACCTGTACCTTTGTGCCTGATGTGGTTTATCTTGGTATGGTAGAAAAAAAATTGGCTCAGGAGTCAAGAGGACGTAGGTCCAAATCCTGCCTCTGATATTACCTGTATGACTCTTAAGTGACTAAGCCTCAGTTTCCTCACCTGTTGAATAATAGATTAGATTAGATGGCTTTTGAGCTCTCTTCCAGATCTACATCTATGATCTTATGATGACAAAGGACTTTGAAGTTGTGTCATCTGAGGACCAGTTGGTGGAATCATGATTCTGGAAACATATTCCTCACATTTTTCTTTTGGAATAAGTTCATCTTATAAGCAGTTATCAAATGTCCATTGAGTGCAGAATCTCTAACATCAGCACACAAAGCTGCATATTTTGATGCTTGCTTCATCCCACTTTTTGCCATCAGAATCTTGACGATTATGGTACACACACACACACACACACACACACACACACACACACACACACATCCTGACATGCTGATTTCCTTATCTGGTGATGATCCTTACTTGATGACTTTAATATACAGACCTAGGACTTGCCCAGGATCCTGTGGATCACCTGTATTCTGACCATAACTCAAGGAAAGAGGCAGGGAGAGAAGAATGATGTATTGGCTAGATGAACTGACACCACATAAGTTTTCCCAGCCTCCTTCATGAAGGACAATCAGTCTAACCCTATGGGCAAAAGTGGAAATGACCTACATGGAATCAGTGTCATTCATACACAATATCCTATAGAATAAGTTCTCTCTTTTCCAGGAAGAAATGGAAGATAACTATAAAAACAAAATCATAATCCACCCCTAAACAAGAGAGGTTACCAGCATGAAATAAAATGTCCATAGGAGAATTTCAGGGAATGTGTCCATTCTCTTAGTCACAGAAATAAGGGAAAGAAAAGAAAGGAATTTTGAGGGTTTAAGATATGGTATAAAGAGAATCAAAGTAGGTTCTACACTAACCAGATGAATGACTTTAGGAAACTCTTTCTGGGCTGTGGTTTGCTTGTATATGAAATTAGAAGACTGGACAGATGATCTTTAAGGATCCTCCCAGCACTCACATTGAAAAGTAACATAGTATTTTAAAGTTGGCAAAGTGCTTTTTTTCCCCTACTACCTCATTCAATCCTTTTCTATCACCACGAGAGGTAGATGCTCTTTTTATCTTCCTTTTACATCTGAGGAAGCTGAGAATGAAAGAATTCCAATGACCTACCCAAGATCTTATAAAGGGTTTGAGGAGAGACAGAAACCCACGCATCTCTCCTCAAAATCCATAAGATCTTATAGGTCTAACCTGATCCAGAAGCAGAGAGGCCTGTTCACATAGCAAGTCAGAGGTATTAACTTCCAAAATCACTCCCCTACCCCTTAGAGAACATGACAAAGTGTTTGGGGCATAGAAATTCAAAATCCAAATATTCAATAAGAAACAGTGTTACTTCAAGTCTTCCTGAACCAGTTTTAATTCAGTCTCTCTTTCTCACTTTATCTCATTCTACCCTTTTCCCTCTAGCCAAACTGGTTGGTCACCATTCCCTCCAAACATTACTTGAATTTTCCTACCTCCGTGATGCTCATATCTTTCCTTGTATCTGGAAAACTTTTACACCCTCCATTTCTCTCTATTAAAATCTTCTCCTCCCTTTAGGGATGAGTTCATATGCCCCCTCTTCCTTGATGTCTTCAATGATCCTCCTAAGGAGGTCTAATATTACTCTCCTCTGAACTCCCATTGCATTTTGTGCTTCTCTTATACATTTATTGTATTCTGTTTTTATCATAGTTATTTATGTATATGTCTCATCTCCTTGATTAAATTGAAATCTTCACTGGGGAGAGAAGTAATGCTTCATTTATCTTTGCTTCCTCCTCAAGGAATCACAGAAAGTCTTACTTACAGTAGGCCATGATAAATGTTCATTGAATTGTTAAATAACAGAGAAGATAAATTCAGATTTATTAGACAGGCTTCAAAATAACTGAAACCATGGATTTATGTTCTGGTTCAAGGGTCTGTGGTGTGATCAATCCAAGATTTTTGACCAACTCACTTATTGAGCATGCACTGCACCATTCAATTGATTCAATGATATATCAGTCTCATTCAGGAACAAAGAAAGTCCTAAATGCCAAATTAACTTTAGCCCAGTCCAGTTTATTTAATGTCTAGGCAATACCTTAGAAAGAACTTGGAAGATGGAAGAAACATCTTGCAGAAGAGAAACAAGGTGGAAAGTTTCACTTAGATATTCCCTATTCTGATTCAGAAATAGGATGTGTAGCTGATCACAAAATGATGGTCATTCTTATCATTAATGAGCACCATGTGGGTAAAATAATTACTTATAAATATAATCATTGTATCTGACATCATCAATGTGGGTTGTGGAAAGTTAATATTAAATTGTGCCCCTTTTGCCTCCCAAAAAGCCTTTTTTGTTTTAAAACTCAAACAGTTTGGTTTTAGGGCTATAACTCAAACTGTCTTCCCAGAAGCTCTTTTGGGTCCTCCCTTCTTTGGTCTAGATCTTTTGCATTTGTTAGAGATAATGAGACTATGAGCAAGCCACTGAAGAAGTTAAGGTAACTAGATACCATGCTGGGAAGACTACATTTGGGCTAGGTAGCTATTGGAGTGAAGAGAAAGAGAGTTATCTTAGAATTCAGAAGATCCATTTCCTGGGAGGAAGTCTCTTGAGTTCCAATGAGAAATCTCTTAGGATATTCTGATGAGAGACTAGATGATGTCAGAAGGGGTTTATGTTGGCTTGCCCAACAGGAAGTCATGCTTTCTCTCCTAGAAGTGTAGATCCTGCTGACTGATGTGAGTTTTATGGAGTCTCTTCTGGACTTGAGGGAGTCCATGGCTAGTTAAATTTTCTTGAGTGGTAGATTAATAAATTGATGCTTTTAAAGTAAAAATATAACCTCCAGATAATTTCAATAATTACAGGGTATTTGCACTAGTGGTACAGATTGCAGCCATCCTGTGTGCTTCTTATCTACATGATAAAATAAATGCACAGGAGGCCTTCCTTGTGTCAGTTTATTTCACTTTGGTCTTTATATTCTTAGCATCTAGTGTAGTACCCATACCTTGGTAGGCACTTAGTAAATACTTGTATACTAATTGCCTGGAACCTCAACAAGATAAGTGGAGCATGTGACTTCTAGAATAAATGAAAACAGGAAACTAAGACCATCATCCCTTTCCACATTAATTCATGAGGCATCAACCCAGAATCAAAAATTATGTTTTTAGTAAACATCCTACTCAGCCTCTTATCCTTTTTGTGCAAAGGCATTATTAAGAGGCCAGACAGGAAACTGGGCTACACATAAGGCAAGGAGCTTTGTGGCCATTTGATTTATAGTTCTCTTTGAGTTCCTTTTTTGATACTGGGGGCTTCATGGGCTTGAAAAGGATCATCTCAAGGTCATGCAGCATTGGCCCTGAATCACAGGAGTTTCTAGGGCAACCCATGCAGCATACTCTGTGCTTTAACACAGTCGTTGCTTTGAGGAAACAGCAGTGGCCTAGAGGGTCTGTGGTTCCTTTCTATCTCATTCATTTACTACAGTGTTCAAGCCACAGTGGTAGGCAATAGTTTCATGGAATAGGATGGAGACTTTGCATATCAAGGGCAGTGTCTACTGATGATTTGTTTTCCCCAAGCTTTCATTGTTCTCTGATCAAAATGGCCAGCCATAAGCTCCCACTCCATCATGGGCTTAGTTCATACATACTTTACTCAGCATTTTAAATACATTATTACTGACTACTATAGTTTTCTTGTGAGAAAACACCCCTTGCTGTAACCAAACGAAGAATCCTATGGAATAATAGTGTCAAACTAGAAGAGCTGTCATGGAAAGGCAACTTTGTGTAATGAATAATGTGCTGGATTCGGTGTCAAAAAGACCTGGGTTAAATCCCACCTCTAATATTTACTTTGTAACTCTGGGTAAATCAACTTTGCTGAGCCTCAGTTACCTCACCTATAAAATGAGAACAATAATATCTGCAGTACCTACACCCTCTCCCCATGGTTGTTATGAGACTTAAATAAGACAGCACGTTCAAAACACCATATTAATGCACCATTATTAATAAGAGATCATCTCACCCAAGGATCATAGACTTGGAGCTTTAAGGGACCTAAAAGATCATCCAATCCACCTCTCATTTTACATATGAGAAACCAAGGCCCACATTGATTAATTGACTTGCCCAAAAAGAGTAAGTTATAGAGTGAAAATTTTAACACACATCCTCTGACTAAAAATATAACATTCTACCAGATAAGATCTTTTCATTCTATAGGTGAGGATATTGAAGTCAGAAATGGGGAATATTTTGTGCCCACAGTAAATTAAGGGTAAATCTGGGACCAAACCCCAGATCTCCTGACTTCTAAGCCAGGACTTTTTCTGCTCAATTGATTTGTCTCCTTTGGATAAAGATTAAAGATCATTCTCCTTTAACAAAACACCCACAGGGCTCATCATTATTGGATACTCATCTTCCAAACCTCTTGCTCAGCATGACCATTTTGTTCATGCTAAACCATTCCGTCTGTGACTGCAACACACCAGGAGAGTCTGTCTTCTCTGGCTGTCACTTTCTGTGCAATGAAGTTGATAGTATGTTATGCATGGTTGTTTCATAGCATCTTGAAAACATCTCTGCTCCCTGCTTTGCCCTGCTTTGATGTCTTGGCATAGTCCATTCTTCTCATGTCATTGACCTTTCAAAGACAGAAAAATGACAATTCCTTGTGTGAAGTCCATTATACTAAATAGAGTAGAGTGGAAAGATCACTAGACTAGTAGATAAATAGCATGGAGAGGCAACTAGGTGGCACAGAGGATAGAGCTCTAGGCATGTTGTCAGAAAAATCTGAGTTCAAATCTAGACTCTGGCACTTTGCGATGGTGTGATGCTGGAAAGTCACTTAACTTCCATTTCAGTTTCCTTAACTGTTAAGTGGAGATGATAATAGCACCTTCCTCCCAGATTTTTTTGTGAGGATCAAATTAGTGTATTTGCAGGGCTCTTAGCATGGTGACTAGCATATAATAGGTATCTAATAAGTGCTTTTTTCATTCCATTCCAATTAGAAAAACTTTGTTTGAATACCATCTCTGCCTGTCACTAACTTTGTAACCTCATTTAGCAGACATTTATTAAGCACCTACTCTGTGCTAGATAGGCACTGTACTAAGGTCCTAGGAACATATAGACAAAAATTAAATAGATTATACTCTACCGAGCAATACAACAGCACACAGATAATTTAAAATAAGATAATCTTGAGAATTCCTTGACAAAAGTTACTTCTTCTGTCTTGGCCTAAGTTTTCTCACCTATAAAATAAGAGAGTTGGTTAGGCGATCACTGTGGTTCCTTTCATCTCTACTTCCTTTCATCTTCATGACACCCTTGTATCTTTAGCTCCATTTTATTTACATGAGGAGACTGAAGCAGAGCCAGGTAAATTTGCCTGTGGTTACATAGGGCCAGAGCATCCAAGTGACTCCTGCTATAGGATAGTCTTATTATTTTGCAAAGTTTGAGTTTGAGATGAGATGCTTAGTTGTAAAATGCTGCCAATCTTTCAGGAGAAAAATTGGATTCATTTCCCTAGTTGGGCAGTCCTAAGTCAATTAGTGCATCATTTCACAGTATATGGCTTTCAACTACAGTTGATGGGCTTTATGGCAAGTTGTATATAATGCAAGCTGATATATAACTTCAGCCTTCTTCAGGATGATTTTCAACCCAGCATATTGTGCTAAGTCTGCAATATGAACCTTAATCCAATATATATCTTCTTGTGTCTGATTTTTGAGGTAAGAATCAAAATTCAGGATATGATGAACTAGCATCTCCACAATCATAAAAAAGCCTATGAAATGGACCACTGATGTGTTGAGAAGTAGCAAAAATCTAATGGGTATACAGCCTGAGCTACAGAGTGATAATCATAAAGAAGGTATATGCAAGAGACAACCACATAGGTAAAGATGCTTGTACTGAACTTCAACAAATATTGAATTAAATATCTGTACAATGATCGGGGTTTTGGTTTTAAAAGATTACCCTATTATGATAATGAAGAATATGGAAATAGGTTTTGAGTGATAATATATGTATAACCCAATGGAATTGCCTGTCAGCTCTAGGAGGGGGGAGGAAAGAAAAGAGGGAGACAATTAAAAAATTAAAAATTAAAAAATACATTCATAGAATCTGAAAGTTGGAAAGAACCACAAAAGAACATCATGTAATTCATAGTTGAAACAGAGAGTGAACTAGTACAATAGACTCTGGGCATTTAAATGTCTGATATTCTAAAGAGTTGTGAACTGGATATCTAGCAAATGTTGTACCTAATCATGTTAATAAGAAAAAGGAATAGAAAGTGGTAAGTTGGGGAGCTGCATGAGTATTTCACCTGCTCCTATTCCTTTCTCTCACTCCTCTTTCCTAAAAGCATATCTGACAAGAGAAAGAACAGAATTATTTTGGGGGGTCCAGGAATGAGTTGGAGAAATGGAACAGGACTGTGGAGATTGAATGGGAAAAGAAGGAAACTGAGGTTTACAAACTTCCAAGGTAGCCCTGATCTCATGATTCATGCATTTTGACTGCCAGTGGCACAACAGACAAAATTATAAAGCACGTGGTGGTAGGGATAGAAGATGGAAGACAGTATTGCTTGTCTTTTGTCTCCTCCCATGGCAGGCCTTCTTTCAGCACTCTGGACAGGGACAAAGCAAAGTTTGAGAACCATTGTTGAGTGGGTGCTTTGACAGAGACAGAGCTAAATTACATGCAGCTATGCTGCATTGCACCACTATTAAGCTCATGCAGGTGTGACATGTAGTGGAGAGAATGGACCATATCACAAGTAGTTATAGATTGCTGCTAATGTGGACCCTTTTCAGTTTTATTTGTCTTTAGAAGGCAACCATACCCAGGTTTGAATTTCTAAACTTCCATGAGATTAAGAGAGAGTTTGGCTACACTGCTAAGATACCTGGGAGACTTTCCTAATGAAAACATGTTGCTATTTTCTCCAGACCTCTAGCCTATAGAAATGTAATTAGAAGAGAGCCCTTTGTGGATCTATTTTCCCCCTCCTGTGTTACATATATGCTTACTTCTCTTTGCCTAGAGGTGAGTCATTTATAGTATTAGGTGAGTCTCAGCCTAACCTAAGACTGCATCTCTTAAATGACATATGTCTGAGACTTCATCCAATTGAACATTTGGAGGGGTTTTTGACATGTGGCTTATTTTTCCTGCTTCCCAGATTCTCACTGACTTCATGCTGCCTCCTATATGTCCAAAGTTTCCTACTGTATGAAAATTTGCTTTCATATGCCCAAAAATCCTTGTTTTTCCCTTCCTGAGGCATAGTGCCCATTCTAATACTGCTGCCTCATTTTCTTACTGATATTATCATCTAATTGAAATAATCCATGCTAAGGTATAAACGAGGAGGACATTTGTATTTTCAGAGAGAAAAATGCTAACCCTCAAAAGCTCCTAATCAGTAAAATATGGAACTTAGGAGAGGTACTTCTTGAGCCCAGTCATAACTAAGGTGATATAACTGGTGCTCTCTTAGGTACCTGTGGGGGGGCACTGTTTCTTCCTTTGAGAAGAAGGTATTACTTCATCCCTACTGTAGGCCAGAGATGACCATCCCAAAGCTTTCTGAACCTTATACCTATAGCCCCACAGGGGTTGAAAGTAAAAGCAGCCCCCAGGATAGGGCAAAGGACCAGAATATCTAGGGAAGGTTGAAGAATGAAGAAGAGGAGGTAAGCTAGCTTCTTTCCTGTTGATATTTCAAGTACAATCACTGTCTTTCCTGAAGTTTACCTTTCTTCTATCCTTGAAACCCATTTCTTCTGTTACTATCTCCTTATATTCTCAATCACTATCCAGCTCAGCCCTAAATTTCCCCAGTCTCTGGCCTCCCCTTCTCTCTTTCTGATGAGTCCTCCAAACCCATCTCTATTTTTAATGAACTCCTCTTCATCGTAGGTCCTTTGCTCTCACATTTTTTCCATGTTCTGGTGCTCACTGAAACAGCTTTTTCCTGAAGTCATCATTTCTCTCAGAACCTTTTCCATGTTTGGTTGTTCTCTCACACTCCATTTGGCTCATCCCAAGCTTCTACTATATACCTTGCCTTTCCTTCCATCACTCAACAACCGTCTTTATTTATTTGAAATGAATCTATCCTGTTCATATACTTGTTTCTGTTATCTGCAGACTTGTGGGTCTTCCTTACTCCCAACCCTACCTTTATCACTGCTCAACTGAATTTGTCCCAGGTTTCCAGATTTCCTCACTATGGATATTTTTTAAAATCGATTTTCCCACCCTGTGTATCTTCTGTCTCTTTTCACCATTCACCTCATTTCAATCTAGCCTCTCTAACAAAGTGCAGGGACTCCACATTATCATTACACATCCTCTCCCCTCCTTTAGTTTTATAAGCAAAACCCTAGTGTTCAGGAAAAACAAAAAGGCATTGATTTGGGGAGAAACTGGGGGTTGGCCCAACAGGAATTGTCAATGCCATTTGAATTCAGCATTAAGAAGGGGAAGAAGAGAGAGTAGTCTTTGGTTCAGGAAAGAATGAATGCAAGAGACAAAGAAAAGCTATAGAAAAGTATTGGAATGGAAATTAAACAGGATAAAGGAGGGTGGGGGTTGCACAGAGCAATGGAAAGTGTTCACAACCTTGTATTTTTCTACCCCAAAGGTGAAGCCTGCCTGGGTGTGATAAATACAAATACATTAGGAGTCAGAAAGAGCCAATGTGATTAAAATCCTCAGGCAATAGAGAAAGCAAGTGAGAATAAGAAGCCAAGGACATAAAATCAGGTCCAGGCGAGGAAGGACAGAAAAGATTAAGGAAGGAAGAAAAGAATGAGTGGAAAGAGAAAGGAGAGGATAAAAAGCAACGTTTTTTAAAAATTAAAAGATAGAAAAACTTTAGCTAAATAATTTCTTTTGAATCTATATTTAGCCCTTAAAAAGGAAATGATGGGTCTTCTAGAGGATGGGAAAGGAAAGCAACTGACAAAAAGAGAGAATGAAAAGAATCACCAATGAATTCTTTGCCTTGGTGTTTATAACAGCCTGAGGCAGATACTCTCAACAACAGGAATTTCAAGAGAAAGAAAAGTGTAGAAATCATGAAGCATGAGTCACATAGGTGATAAAGTAATAGGTGTATTAGAAAACTTAAGGACAGATGGAATTTATTTGTCATTTCTCCTTTTGCACCAGGATACATATACCCCAAGCACTGTGAGGAAAGAGTTTTGCCTTGTCCCTTTCCCATGTTCCCTTTTGAAACCCAGAGCACCCTTGTATGGTAGACAGAGTAATTTTTCCTGTCAGATAGAATCAAGAGGGAGATAACAGCAAAAGACCTGCCAGTGTAAGTAGTAACTATACAGGTGTGAGAAGCATATATAGCTCAATAGTCTGTGTTATAAGGGCTTTCATTGTTGCCTCAAAGAGAAGACTGAAAGTTTATATAAGAGATTTTCTGGAACTGGTAACTAGCTAAATGGTTATGGAAGAACCAGAAGACTGCAGCATCACAGCCTGGCAGCAATGTATTTCATAGGTGACATATTGAGTCAAAATCAAGAATTCGGTATAACTTCCACTTTCATAATGGCATCAGATTCATATTCCATCATTGCCTTTTTTTGTTGAGTTTATGTGATTCTTATGGGTCTCTTTTTATGGTATTCGGTATTAGGGAGCGAATTTTGTTTGCCCATTATCTGGGAGAGAGGACATTTCTGGGGAGAAAGGTCGCTGGTTTTGTGGAACTATTGCAAGAGCTGTCTCTATTGGTTAGATAAGTGTTTCTGAAACCCAAAATTCTCTACTGTAGACAAGTCTATTTCCCATAAACTCAACATAGTGGCTCTCAGCAGTGGGGTCAGAGAGGTAAAGGGAAAAAGGAAGGTAGGATAAGAAAAGAAGAATAGGGAGAGAAAGGACAGAAAAAAAAAGTTTTTTTATGTTTATATGTTTTAGATAAGAACTTTTACTAATAGTTTTGTGAACCAATAAGATCTCTTCATAGGCTCTGCTGAATAATATCTCTGGGGAGTGTCTTCTCACAAACATTCCTCCATCTAGTGATCTCTGAAATTCCAGGGCACTTTTTAGTGATGATTTAGAGAATCTGCTACCAGGACACTGATATCCTACAGCACAAGAGTGGACTAGAGCTACAAATATCTGAGAGTCCTCTCTAAGATGATAGTTTGAACATATGGGAGGAGATAAGATTACCAAGCCAACAGGTATAGAGAAAGAAGATAAGAGGGGCTTCTGCAGTTTTGAGCAGCACCAACAGTAATCAGGAAGTAGCCAGATTTGGTCTCTATAGTCATTGCTCTTGGAGGAATGCCCACTGTGTCAAATCCAATCCATAACTCTAGAGTGACATGATATTTAAGTTGTTCTGTGGATTAAGAATAGGTGATGGGGGGCAGCTGCGTAGCTCAGTGGATTGAGAGCCAGGCCTAGAGACGGGAGGTCCTAGGTTCAAATCCGGCCTCAGATACTTCCCAGCTGTGTGACCCTGGGCAAGTCACTTGACCCCCATTGCCTACCCTTACCACTCTTCCACCTATAAGTCAATACACAGAAGTTAAGGGTTTAAAATTAAAAAAAAAAGAAAAGAATAGGTGATGGGTCATTCTCTAGGAGATTTTGTCTCTAAATGTAGATTTCCTTGTAGAAGACAACTTGGTTATGGCACCCAAGAATTTAAGAGAAAAGAAAGCAAGACAAGGTCTGGAGTCTCCAGTAAGCTCTGGCTCATCACCTTTGGGAGAAGTCATGGTAAAAGAAACCATAATTAGTAGCAGTGACCTGATTAAAAAAACCTTTCTATGAGATATAAAGATATGAGGTGTGATAATAGTAATCCTCAATTATGGCTACATATCAAAAGAAACTGGAAGGACTTTTAATATGAAGATAGTTAGAACACACTCTCTAGACTATCTCTTGGAGTTTAGGGTAGAAAAGGAGGAAAATGGACATTGAGGAAGAGAAGGATTCATAGTCTTAACAAGGGTAGTGATGGTTATAATCCTGTTGATGATATTGTATGTAGCTTTACCTTCCACTAGGTATCCAGCAATCTCCACAGAATTACCTGCCTTCTTTCAATTCACTCTTGCATGATGAGAGCATTAACATTTCTAATACTTCTAGGAAATGATTTCTCAGCTACACAATTCATTGTAATGAACCAAATCTCTTTTCTCTGAGAAATAATATCTTTTATCTTCCTTATTGCCCAGAGGATAGAAAGAGGGAACTGATCAAATATCTTGTCCAAATGATATTCCCTCCAAAGTTCCCCTCTCATATGTGTTTCCTTCTTTAGGGATGTTTGGCATTGCTGATTTATTATGTAAACTTTTATATGCAGCAAAGTTGGTGGTTGAGTAGGGATGGAAGTGCTCTATGGAAAAGAGAAATCAAAGTGATTTATGGTTTACAAAACATTTTTCTTACATGACTCTTGAAGTGCATTTAATTTCTTATTCCATAGACTTTGGATTTCAAAGACCACCTATTCTAACCTCCTGTTTGAACAGACATCCCTTCTATACCTTGCCATCCTGGTGACCAGGAAGTGTGCTAGCTCCTGAGGCAGTCCACTTTACTTTGGGGCAGTAAATGTTATGAAATGATTCCTTTGCCCATCTCTTGAAAGAGAAACAATGGACTCAGGGTGCAGAATGAGACATACATTTTCAGAGATGACCATGTGGGAATTTGTTTTGTTTGAATATACATATGTATATAGTCACAAGTTTCTTGTTCTCTTTTATTTTCTATATGGATTGGGAAGAGAAAATTAAAAAAAAATTTAAGTAAAAAAATAAAATTATTTTGAAAGAAAAAAGGTGTTCCTTAACAGAGCCTAATGGTCCATAGATTAATTCAGTTCAACTAAATAACCTTTTTTTAAGTGCCTTCCCTTTGTAAGGCCCTGGGAATACAAAGATAAAAACACTCTTTTTCTTAACTTCAAAGAGCTCACATTCTGCTGGGGGAGAAGGGGCAGCACTTGTACACAAATGAATACAAGTTATAGTATTAATGGGGACAAAAGAGAAATACAGACAGAAAATAATCTTGAGAAATGTAAGCAGGGAGAATGCAGAAATTTTAGCTGAGGGAATCAATCATAGAAGGTTCCAGGGAGGAGGTAGCCCAAGCTAAGGTTGGAATAGGTAGGAATAGCAGTAACCTTCTAATTGCCTGCCCTGAATCCTGCCTATTTCCTTTTCATACAGCAGACAGGCTGGTATTCCTAAAGCATGGTTAGATCATTCCCTGGCTCAAAAACTTCAACAACTCTTTATTTTCTCTAGTATAAAATACAAACTTTCCTTTTTGGCTTTAAAAGCCCCTTATACTCCAACCTATCTTTTTCTGTTGATTACACCCCATTCCTCCTTACAGATTCCATATTCCAGTCAAGCTAACATACTTGCTGTTCCATAAAGACAACATTCTGACTCCTTTCCAATCCTTTTTATGGACTGCTATCCTATATTCCTTGAATACACTTTCCCTCCTCTTCCTCTTAGAACTCCTACATCCCTTCAAGGTCAACTCATTTACTGCCTTTTGTACAAATCCTTTACCAATCCCCCCAGTAATTAGTAAAATGTCTTTGATCTTATTTTGTATATGTATTTTGTAATTACTTATCTGTGTCCATCTTGTATTTCCCTAGTAGAATGCAAGCTCCTTGGGGGAAGGGACTGTTTTGTTTTAATTTATATCTCTAGCACCTCATTGCAGTACCTATCACATAATAGGTGCTTACCAAATTTTTAAAAATTAGATTGACATGAACTGTTGAAGAAAAAGAAGGATTTCAGGGGAGGAAGAAATAAGGAAAGAATAAATTCTAAGCATGGCAGGTACATTGTATGGTTCCATGAAGCTAGGAGAGAATATGTTGAGCTCAAGCATGAGCTAGTTAGTAGTCTACAGTGTGGTGTTTGAAACAATGTATGAAGGGAAGTAATGAAAAGTAAACCAGAATCCAGTGGTGGAGGTGTCTGAAATGTATTAAGATTAAAAATGATAAAGACTGATATAAATATAGAAATTAGTATTTTAATTAAAGCCATGCTTATAGAGATAAATCATTAGACCACGCGCTTGTAAGAATTCAAAACTGCCGCTTCAGCCATAATTACCTCCCCTCTCATCCTGCGCCCAGTAGCTAAAGAGGAAGTTCAAAGTCACTACAGGAGTTTATATACCTTCTCTTAAATCATCCCACTTCCTGTCTACCATGAGAAATCATGGGAAATGTAGTTTCAAAGTCTCCCACATGTCCATAGTAAATATATATATA